>NC_051849.1:149583920-149887247 GCF_905115235.1 Hermetia illucens
AAGGCTAAACTGTATATAAAACAACCTCCGGCGTCACAGTTGGCAGAAACAACACCAACCAATATAGACAAATCGATCGTCACTCGATGGTTTGATCGTTGATGCAGATAGGACGATTGCAATTACCAGTCAGATTAAAGACATTGGTTTTGTTGGTGCATATCTTCAATCCGGGTCTTATTGCCTCTCTTTCCAAAGAGCACAGATGTCATCAACTTAGTCCAGGTGTTTGAGGAAGAATGTCATAGTTAATTAAAGTCTTCCGGACAATGCAGCATAAAAAACGTCACCGGTAACAGGAATTATATTGACGACAGAATGCAACCTTGCAGGACTTTTGAACTTCAAATTCCTCAGACAGATTTGACCTGGATGCAACGCCTTCATCACCATTATTAATATCATCGCTGTCGAAACCCTTCGTGAATCGAAGATGTGAATCTTAGGATTTCGGCTGAGAATCGGACTGGAACTTTCATCAGCAGATGAGAAATTTCTACCGTTAATGGCCACCATTGGTAGGTTTGCGACCGTCAGCAAATTCTTCGTGATTCCGTGTACGGTAACAAAACCGTAGTGATTTACAGCAGCTTCCACGACTACCACAATAATGAATGCCCTTATGTCACGGCTAGGGTCCGCTCACTGAATTTTTTTGTAGAACCAAAGCTCAAACGCATCACGTTTGCTTCCATTCGCAACGGCAATAACTACAACCTCATTTGCAACGGAAAGAAGACTTGATGGCTCATCAATATTCTCCGAACAGCAAGATAGATTTGCCACTGTCGGACGACAGTCGGGTCCCGTGAGTGAACCGTGTTGAGCAAAGGCAGACGACGATAATCTTGCTTCAGGCCAATGTCAGCACTTCTCTTACTTCGTACATCCGGATGACAACACCTAAAACTACTGCTGATCACGATGTGGTGGATCTAATTAGATGTACGTTACTGGTCAGTTGAGCCCCGGAGTCCCACCATTTTAGCTCGCTTAACGCCATAGGTCCATTCTGTATCGCTGAAGTTAAACCAAGCGAGCGTTCTTACCAGCCTCGATTCCGTCGTCGAGAAATGTTCTCACATTCGAAAATCCCATCATAAACCGTTGATAAAAGCAAAAGTTCGGAATCGAAAGATCAGTCCGAGACTTAAAAACCGTTACGGAAGCATAATTCGTTTCAAAACTTGCAGGTTGTAAGCTTACAAATCTACATCCAAAGCCAAATCTTGTCATGAGGACATGATCAATCTGGTTAAACGTCATCTTATCTGGTGAAGCTCACGTTCTTCTCGGAACTATGAGACTCGATAAGATTACTATGTTTCTGCTACCTGGGAATTCGATGAGTCTGCCTCCGTTCTTTTTATTTGTGTCATCGTAGCCTTCTGTTGGAGCGTTGATTAACTGGAAAGTGAGCATTAGTTGGTCTGAAATCGGTCATGCTACGGGTTTGGACGACAAAAGCTATTCTACATTCGGGTGTTCCAGGTGTATCCCCTTTTAAAAATCGTGTACAATCGAGAGTCACATACCTCACTGCCTAACAAGTTGGTCGTACTTGTGACCTGTGAGTACCCTAAGACTGCCAGTTCTGAACAGGGAATGCACGTTCCAGGTTGCAAACTTATAGTCTTTTCCATTATAGTAATCATTGTACTTTCTGTCCGATTCGAGGTTCAATTTCGACTTTTACGAAAAATCGCGGGCCAATTTAGAAATGGATCGAAGGCAACATACTTTTACTTCTTCTAATTATTGCAATAAAAAATATACACGATGCATTTACTCGTGTAATTATGGAACGAGAGCGGTGCACATTTTATTTATATATTTACACATATCCTATCTCGTTGTTTTCCTCATGCCTTTCTCTGCTTCTATGTTTTCCCTCGCTATTTTGTACCTCCACTATCTCCTTTCCAACCTCCACACTCCAAACTTTACAAAGTGTCGTAGCTATATTCTGTGCTGAAAGTAAGAGAGAATGTTCATAAAAACATATTCTCAGTTAAATACCTCACATAATGCTCTATTTTGACGGATATATTTTTGAATTTGTGATCTCTATTCCCTCCATTTCTCTCTCAAATTATGCTGAAGGTGTGCATGATTATTCTGAAGGTGTCTATGATTCACCGAGTATCGCGAATGTACCTATTCTTCAAATTGAAAATACAATGACCATCATTAGCAATTACTGACAACATATGTAGTTTCTGTTCTCTCAGGGACGTTGATGACACAAATTTTTTGGAACCTATGTTTCTTCACTTTTCCAAAGATCTTTATAGAGCAATATCCTGGAGTTAAGTCTTGTTGTCGCATAGAACAGAAAAAGAATTCAGTACATTTACAACAGGAAGACACAATTTTGAAACTCGATCGCCAGTAGCATTACGAACAGAAAATAATACATTAGAAACAGACAGAAACAAAAACTTTTGGCTTTATGCTGCTGATAGCAGCAACAGAAGTTTCAAAAGAATGAAACTGAATAAACTTATTCATTTTAGTCGTAAAAATTAGCTGCATCCTCTTCTTCTCGTTTTCGTGAATGATATACTCTTACTATTGTAGACCACTCTCGCAATTTTTTCAGAATGGGTGCAACTTCATATCGATCGGGGTTATCATTTCGGATCTGATCATAACGTGTTCCGTCACCTTCCTGACGACGTATTCGAGAACCAGATTTAAAAGAATGGTGGCGGGACCGCCGCCTTATCTAAGTCCTGACTACATTGGGAGGCTTTCTATACGGTTAATTTTATTTCTTTATTTAGGATTCGTTTGATCGAGTTACTAATCGGACTATTTCGCCAGATCGCTAATTTATACAGATTACGATCAATGCTATCCTAAATCTAGCAGTCTGAAGTCAGCGAAAAGTTGGTGCATATCATTGTTATATTTCCAAAATTTTTGTAACGCCTATTAGACTGAATAACTAGTCCGTTGGTAAGTAAACGGATTTGAAGCCTCCTTAATATTCCCCAGTTGAAATCATTGACTGCTTTGTCGTTTATAACACGTGCACAACAATTAAATTCCTCATTAGTTTTCGCGGCGCACATAGTCGCTTTTTTGTACACTTGATATACAACACTAACTTTCCTCGCAGGATGATCAACTCTGTTTCCTCTTTCTTAAAGAACTCAGCTATGATTCTGTGGGTCTCTGGGGTTTTGTACGATTTTAATTTTCAAAAATACCAAACAAACCTCTTCTTGATATGATCTGGTTTTTACAGAGAATCTTCAAGAGTTTATAATCTTGTCCCGTTTGTTTCACAATGATGAATGTTACTCATACTTCGTTTTTTCTCATATGATCATCAATTAAAAAAACCGTTATTTTCATCTACAGTTTTCTAAGCGTATGGCCTGGGTTCCTGATACTTGTCTTCTCTGGTTTGTTTATGTATTTCAATTAGAAGCCGGTAAGTTTCCTTTTTTCGTATTGATTCCTGACAAATCTCACCAAACCATTAGTTGTCCTAGTGTGTCTTCAGTCGCGCAGCATCCTCTATTTTTCACCACATTTAGAAGTAACTTTTCTCGGGACCTACCTGAAGTATCGTTTCAAAATGTGGTTTTTTTATTTTTTTCATATTACCTTATGTATTCAGTGGCTTTCAAAAAAACTTCTTGATACACTGCGGTCAATCCTTTTTCGGAGAATTGCAGTTTTTCTACGATCGGTGCAACCGCATATCGATCAGATATCCTCATTTCGAATATAATCACTAGTCCAACGCAACATCTTCGTCTCCATTACCGCAAAACGCCGTTCATTGTCTTTTATAGTCGGCCAACCCTCAGAACCGTAGAGAATGACGGGACGGATGACATTGCGGTAAATTTTAGGTTTGAGGCGTTCGTTGATACGTTGATCACAAAAACCATCAATTATGGAACGTAACTTGATCCAGGTTACGTTAATGCGTGAAGCAATTTCATAACGCAGTTTGAATCGCTCAGTTCTGAGCAAGTTACCGCCGCTGAGAGTGATTGTGCCTATTTCATGGGGATCGGTCGGCAAAAACTCAGTTTTATTCAGATTCAATCTGAAATCATTCCATTTTTGGACAAGTTGCTCGCGATTATTTTTGCTATTAGACGCAAGGAAAGCACCATCTGCATAAAGTAGTGTATAGGGCGCTGGAGGTTGGATGTCCCATGTGACGGTGTCCATAACAAGAACAAAGAGGAGTAATGAGAGGGTGCTTTCTTGATGAACACCAACAAAAACACGAAGCGGTATTAATACATCCGAAACACTTCGAACTTGACTTTTCGGATCATGGTACAATTAATCCCACGGCACGGGTTCTTCTAACACTAAGGGTTGAAAAAAGAAGAAAGTTTATTATTAAAAAATTAAATATCTTTGAGGTCCCGCATATCATGTGTATGTGGAACAAGGGATTAAACTTTCAACTAAATTGACTAAATGGTTTTTTGTGAGTTCTTCCCCGAAACTTTGAAAACTTCAAAGATTTGACGTTGTTACTAATGAAATTTTCGAAAATTCTTTCTCATGTACTGTGTCGGTTTCTATGTTCTAATAATAATAGAAATAAATAAATAAAATACCTGGACGTTAGTCGGCTGACTATAAAAACAAGCTCTTCGTCCGTGAGGTCCATTATTTCCCCATAAATATAATCGAATTAGTCTATGAGCTGCTCTCATTGCAGCGCTCTAAATAAGTAAATCGAAGGGCTGCAAATTGAGTATTGCATTTAGGGCTACCCCGGATGTTGTGCTCATGGCATTGGTAATACCCAGATATATAGTTCTTAGCAGTGAAGCAATCTTAATCCGCCACACTACAGGTGCATGAGCAAACATCGGCCAAATGACAGAAGCATATGTCCATATTACTACTTAAGATCTAAGTCCGGGTTAGCATAGATTCATTTAATTGAAGTTTCAAAGAAATCATGCTCAGTGGCGACATCACAAAGTTTTTAGAAAGGCGTACAGTCAAAAGCCGTTCAATGCTCACGGACCCCCCATCGCGTGCTGGCCTTTTAGAGATGCATCCTCTATTTTTAAAACCAAGAGTGAAGAGCAGACCCATCAAACTTTCCATACTGGCTAGCGTGTTGGTTTTGATTTAGTAGGTGTCACCTTAGCGTCTTTTTGCGCATGTGACGCTCGACTAACCTCACCTGACATTTAAACGAAAATGATGTTAGGCTAAATTGTCTGAAATTCTTTGGATTTGAATTCCCAGGCTTAGGTATGAAGACTACCTTTCTTCCGCTTTTCCTGGTAGAGGCGGAAGAGAAGGTTCTAACATGCAAGATTTAGCCTTTGTGACTGAAATGTCCCCCATTTCTAAAAGAATTAGGCAGCCCATTTTCTGGAAGAATTAGGCAACAATGCCACGACACACCGGCCGTAGGTTTCCAGTTCCTTTGATTTTGGAAGTTGGTGTGCTTTCCTTTCCTCCTCAGTGCCGTGCAAGCTTTCCATCCCAAAATCTATCCTTGCCAATTGGAGAGTTAAAATCCGTTGCTCCCATCTTCATGTGTTTTGGACACCTTTTTTGCATTAGTGAACTACTACCCCACACCTACAAGGTGGTGCCCGAGAGGACACGTTAAAATCATTCATCTGTTCCCGGAGTCCAGTTAATTGTTGGTATTGTTATTTTGTTTTGCACTACAAGGCCCCGGCAAGCTAACAGTGTGCGGCAAAACACACCAGTCCCGTTTACGATGATTCCCGAGACGAACAAAACGGCAGGCTGTTGCCTATGATACCAGCGATATACGAAAATAGTTAGTTTGATCAATCACAAATGTAATTCCTTAAAAGTGTGGTGCCACTGACAAGACAGTTGAGTCGGATCCTGTCCGAACAGAATAAAAAATGAAAGAATGAACTGATATCCCACGGTGTGCCCGAAATGCTTACAAAACAACAAATCGGCATGTACATAGTGACTTGTGTTCCCTTTATTGAAATTAGGCGGGCGCGAAATAAGTCCGAGTATGCATTAGTTGAAGAAACTAAAGTCTCTTTTGTAATTAGGCGTCCTGCGCTAAAATCCACCAACTGGTACACGGTTGACATAAACAACGTCAAGTTTTTCAATATAAATAAAATATATATATATTTAACTGAACACTAAACTCTTTAATTTTGCTTATATTCACCGACATTCCTCAAAAAATCCTTTATTTGAAAGAGAAACAGCCTCCAGGTATTATATGCGGGGAAAAGGTACAACTTTAAACATTTCTAATTACTCCCCTCATATCCGGAGAGTCGAGTAGATCTTACGTTCTCGCCAAGAATGTCAAAAGGAATAGTTGTAGTTCAAACGCCGAATCCAACGTGATTCTAATTTAGATGCCGATTCATGCACAGAATTACCACCAAACCCAGCTTTCGTTATGTGCACTGCAATCATTCGTAATAAAATAATAAAATGATTAACTTATGAGTATAACATGCTTTATAATATCCATTATTCCGTGAAAACGATTCATTGCTCCTTACATTAATTTACAGATATTATTAATAACTTTTTGCTCGAGAAATATCTTGCAGTTTGATAATAAGATATGCACGTTTTAGAAGGTATTTAAAGAGATTATTTTTTAGAATATTTTTAATGACAGTTAAAATGTATGAATATTTCAACAGAGAAATTTCCGCCATTTGCCATAATAGTAAAATGAAGAGAGGGGTTCCTCGGAAGGGTAAATTCAAGCTCTGGCGAATGAAATATAAAGCCTAAGGCACACAGGTAATTTGTATGAGGAACATTATTGAAAGTTCTTCGGTAGTTAAATTCCCTTTTAGAGGAATAGTGAGTCCACTGTTTTTTTGTAGAAAAATCGTTCATTTTGAAAGTGCACGTAGTTGTGTGTTCAATTTGCACTAAGCACAACACTTGAAAAACTTTGTCTATAATGTGACTAAGACAATGCCTTCCTTGACAAATAAGGATGGATTAGGCGATTTCAATAAATTCACTGCCATAATAAAAACAAAAATTAGTCCTAGACTTATTTTATTCAAATAATTGCAGAGCTTTATGTCAGTCACAGTTCCAACTAATATACAAACTGTAACTAATCTGTTGACTTAATTACACCATTTTTGATAGTCTAGGAAATATCTTGAACTAAGATATTAGAAATATATTGGTTAATTAG
Source organism: Hermetia illucens (assembly GCF_905115235.1). Lineage (NCBI taxonomy): Eukaryota > Metazoa > Arthropoda > Insecta > Diptera > Stratiomyidae > Hermetia > Hermetia illucens. Next base: position 149,591,101 of record NC_051849.1, read on the forward strand.
TCTCTACAATATTAGGTTCGATGGAAGTTTAAATTGGAGACGTTACTCATTTCTCTACTGATTTCGTCCAGTACCACGGGCAAGCATTCCGTACTATCATCCCGTGGTACTTAGAGTAACAAGACCACAGGTTTGTTAATTTGATCTACACTCATCCCCTTGAATTCATAGGACGCAACACGTTCATTGTTTTGTAAGTGAGAAAAATTATCTCGCGCTCGTGATGGTGGTAACAGTACTCTTGAGACGGTGACATATGGGTAAAGACTATACATTCAATAAATGTTCGATTTATCCTTGGTTCATACAACAATAAAACTCTCTTGATCCAACTGGTTTCATTTACGAACAACCCAGTGAACCACCTAAATAGATTCCTTCGAAATGTACGACACGCTCCTATTACCGCTGATCATTATTCTTTCTTAGCAGAATGATAAGAACTCCCAAAATGCTATGATTTTATCTTTCAATTTTTGAAAAACTTTCATATGGGGACGCGATATTTCCAAGTCCTGTCAGTACAGAAACTCGAATTTAGCGCTACAGTTTGCTAATTTCGTCATCATTAGTGTCAAATGCCGCCTTGTTAATTATTTCAAATTACTCAGGACTGTGAAGCATTTCGCATTTGCCCAAATAATCGATTGCCCTTTATTCATCGCAAATTATCCTTTTATATCAAACCAAGCAGGACTTACAACGTAAGGCCCTTGCTTTCTGCACCCAAGCTTGGAACGTTCAAAGTTTCCCACAGTGTCGTCACAATCACTTTAGGTCGCTAGATATGAGATAGGGCACTGCTCAGTCTAACTGCGAACGAGATGAGAAAACCGTGTAACTGTTAAATTATGTTGCCGGTCATTTCCATGATTTCTCTTATAAACAAAACTAGTAAACGTCGACACGAAAAGAAGCTATTCTTACAAATTTAAAACTATTGTACCACAACTAATGCAGTAAGAAATATGGAACTCAGTAGCATCAAAAGCAAGAAAAAATAATAACTACATATGTTTGTACCGTAAAACTTATAAGACATTGCTCGCCTTCAACACTTTATTACTGATTTTCTGGTCTCGCTTGAAAACCAGAAAAATTCCCGATTCAATGCTTCGAATTTGCGGGTGACGACAATTTTAAATTCGACACATTTACCCGTAAGGTGTTTGCCATTATTCGGATAGTGCGCCATTACTATTTATGACTGCATACGAAGTCCATAGTAAAGCATGAAAAAACCTTCAGTGAATGTATTAGACTACCATTCCATTCTTTCTAAGGCTTAAAGATGTTTCAATTAGGTTCCGTAAGAAGATACAATTTATTCACCACGTTAAACTCAGTTTGACTTTAGTTCTAGGTAGGTAGAATTTGCCTCTCTTGTAACTTACCAAGTGCCCTATAAACTATGTATATCGGCCTAAGCTCATGATATTATAACTATCTTTATGTAATATTGGACTGAACAACTATAAATGCTTCAAGACCTACAGATAAAACCAAAATATTCCAAACCTTCCTGTCAGGATATTTTTGATGACCTTTTCTTCTACAAATTTCTCAGCTTGGATCAAAACTTGGCTCAATTTATGTCCCCTAAGGTCAAATCGTAGTTATTAAAAACCTTCAGAGGTTGCTTATTGTTGTTTTTGTTAGAGAATTTGTAGTTAAATATGTATACCTTAGTTGTTAATATTTTGCGTTTTTATTTTACTTTTAATGTTTATATGCACATAAATGTGTAGTGATATTTCTTAGGAGTTCACACGGAATTGATTTTTTGTTCAGTATCACTAGTTCGATCTGACTACAGAACAACTGAATGAACGAAAAAAACTTTAAATTCAAAGTCTAGCCTATCCAAAAAGATATGAAAATTGGTCATAAAGTATATTTTATATAAATTTACTTGATTTATCACTTAGTGAGGATTTATCTCAAACTGCTTTTTTGTAGTTTCCCCAACTTCCGTATATGTTCCTTGAAGTACTTAGAAGTTTTACTAGAAATGTTAAGACCCAATGAGACTCAATAATGCATTTATTTTTTTATTGTTTTGAGCTAGTTATGTTTATGTTTATTTTTACTGTTTTCTGAAATAAATATAATTTCATATAATTTATCGTTGTGTATTGTAGTATTTTCAATAGCATACTTATTTCACAGGTACTGATATTGGTGGTTCGATTCGCATACCAGCATTTAATTGTGGCATTTTCGGTCATAAAGCCACTACCGGAACCATCAATATGCGAGGCTGTACATTCAGACGAGGTGATGAAGAGGAAACAATGGTTACCGCAGGTCCAATGACTAGAAATGCTACAGATTTGTTACCGATTTTCAAGGTTAGTTTATAGAAAATATGAACAATCCAATGTAATGGTGTGGTCCTTTGGAAAGTCAACGTTGTATTCATTGCTCAGATAAATATTTCATAGAAGCACAAACATCTTAGTCACAAATTCTCGATTTACTCGAGTATTAGTGAGCACCTTATATAATTTAATAGGCTAGTGCTTATAAACTTAACAGTTACTTGTGTGCCAAAATGAAATTCAATTTTCAAATGTTCGCCGACACAAGCAGTTATCTATATAGTTGGAATTTTTGAGTGGCAATTAGACTTTGTTTTTTAAAGCATATCGATCCTTTTGAAGTCAGTACCATTTTCTTTTTTATTACGTCTAATAAAATAATTACGAACTCGATATTTTTCGGTAAACATTCTGGGTTCGTTGGCTGTACCCGTATCTCACGTGGATCCTATTGAATTCTCATAAAAAAAATCATTATCTTCTACGTCCGAAAGCTCTATTAATTTGTTCCCAATTTGAAGGATACGACATACAAGCGTTTCATTCAAAAATTTACCAGCACACCAAAATACATACAATATAGTCAGATTATAAAGTGAATTGATACCAAGTACCGAGTAATGTTACATTCTCAAAAAACGGGCACGCGCAGAGACTTATCACGAACTCTGTCGAGCGGAGAAGAGACTTCACAGACGGAAAAAGGAAGCCTGGGAGAACCAACAAGTCTGTGAACTTGAAAAGTACAGGGAGCAACTGCACCAGGCGTGGAAGTTTTACCAACAAGTCAGCAGGATGAAGCCTTATATACCTCGATGCTCATCCTGCCGAAACTAAGAGGGAAATCTAATTTCCGACAGAAGGGGCATATTGGAGCGATGGATTGAGTGCTTTGATGAACTACTGAACAACAGCACATCGGCGAGTTGGAGGTCCCGCCAACTGAAGACGACGGACAGATACTGCCACCACCAAGTTTAGGAGAAACAGTCCGTGCAACTCATCGGCTAAAAAATCATAAGTCGCCAGAAGCCGATGGAATTACAGCCGAATTGGCTAAATATGGAGGCGACCAGTTACACCAAGTGGTTCATCAACTTGTGCTCAAGGTATGGGACAGCGAATCAATGCCTGACGATTGGCAACGAGGCATTATCTGTCTCATACATAAAAAGGGAGATATCACACAGTGCAGCAATTATAGAGGTATCACGTTGCTGAGTACCATCTATAAGATATTCTCCGCTATCTTGCTAGGCTGGATAGCCATACCAAAGAGGCTTCATTCCAGGCAAATCAGCAACAGATCAGATTTTCTCTTTACGACAAGCGGTGGAAAAACTGTTGGAATATGGACAACAGTTGCACCATCTATTCATCGACTTTAAAGCCGCCTATGATAGCATAGCCAGGGTAAAACTGTGCACGGCTATGAGAGAATTCGGTATCCCGACGAAGTTAATAAGACTGACTAGGCTGACTCTGATCAATGTGCGAGGCCAGATAAAAGCAGCAGGATCACACTCAAGAGCATTCGACATCAACAAGGGGATGCCCTATCATGCGTCCTCTTTAACCTGGTCCTTGAGAAAGTGATGCTTGTGAAAGTGCGGTACGATCGTCTTTAAGTCCACCGAACTACTGGCCTATGCTGACGATAACGACATCATGGGAAGAACGACCCGAGACATACAAACTGCCTTCATCCAGATCGAGCAGACGGCAGTTGACACGAGATCTTGGGCTGCACATCAATGAAGGCAAGACAAAATATATGGTGGCAACGTCACCACCGAAAACGAACCAGCCAACAACATCAAACCGCACTGGTCAAACGGGAAGAATAAAGATAGGAGAACACAACTTTGAGACCGTTGATAATTTCTCCTATCTAGGGTCGAAAATCACAACCGATAACAGCTATGATAACGAAATCTGCGCACGGTTGTTGTCAGCCAACAGAGCCTATTTCAACTTACAAAAACTGTTCCGCTCGAAACGTCTCACCATAGGGTCAAACCTCTTACTGTACAAGACAATGATCTTGCCAGTCCTCATGTATTCGTCGAAGACGTGGGTTCTTAGCATGAAGAATTGCGAACTCTTGGCCGCATTCGAGAGAAGAATTTTTGGCCCCCTACATAAGGATGGACGATTCCGTAGGCTATATGAAGACGAAATCTATGAGCGATACCATGACCGTCAGGTTGTGGATAAAATCCGGCTCAGTAGGTTACAGTGGGCGAGTCACTTAATCCGTATGGATGAGGATGATCCAGCCCGGAAAGTCTATAAGGGCAATATCTATGGTAGAAAAAGAAAACGAGGCAGACCCTGCCTAGGATGGAGCGATGGCGTAAGCCAGGACGTCAGACAGCTTTTAGGGATATTGAATTGGTGGACTTCGGTGCAAAACCGGGATGTCTGGAGTTCCTTATTAAGGCAGGCCTAGACCGCATACCGGTTGTTTCGCCGTTGATGATGATGATGATGTATCAATTCCCTGTACATCCGGACTACAATAAATCGACGCTATCAAGTCATTGGAGCCAATAACTTATCTAATTCGTTGAAAGAAAAAGTCCATCCGATAAGATATGCCATATTTCAGTTACCACAATAAAATTAAAATAACTATAATGGAACCAATGTGCCGACAAGAGGCCAATACAAAGATTTTAAGAAAACTCGGTAAGTCTCAGGGTAGCAGTAGGGCTAATCGGTGGGCCGACAACTAGAAAATCCAATTGCGAGAAACACGCCTTGATAATATTTTCCATATGTTCCTGGATTAGAGAATGTTATGTTTGGAAATCCTATTGTTTCTGGAAGGATCAGTTCATTTGTTATTTGCTACTGGCAACTAATTGATATCTGCACTTTTTAGCTGGTATTATTCACCATGGTTATTGTCGCATTTATTTTGAATACCATCATTTCAAATAAGGAAGTTAATCCGTATTAGATAATAATAATAATCGTTGGCGCAACAATCCATATTGGATCTAGGGCTTGAAGTGTGTTAGAGCACTTCATTCAAGACCGTAACGACACACTACAGTACACTGTAGGAGGCAATGTGGTCAGCATTGCGCTCGCCCGAGATTATTACCCTGAGTTGACTCAGGTACTCATTCACAGCTGAGTCGACTGGTATCCGACGTCAAATCACGATACAAATCCCACTGTCACCAGTGAGATTTGAACCGCGACCTTCCGCACGACAGCATTGTATTCTAACCACTTAGCTATCCGTATTAGATCCCTCCGCTAAAGACGATCCCAAGCCCCTTTGGAATAGGAGAAGGAATAAATCTCTTAATGGTCTTGGAACATCAATATGTCTTAGCGAGTAGGTAAGGCCTTCTCAAAAATAATCGTTAATAATTTATCGCATCTTTATCCCACTGAGATAGTGAAAGGGGGGTTAACATTTCACTCTCTCTCGTTAAAGGTAACTAAAAGAGGTAGAAGCCTCCGGGTTACCAACCTGTAGATTTCGGAACTATCTTACTGCAGAAACGTTATTCATGCCGCAATGAGAGTGGAATTGGTTGGTTTCGGTTGTTAGGAAATGTGTACGCTTCTCAACAACGATATCGATAGCCCACAGAATGCTCACTTTCTCCACCAAAGCATAAGTTCCAGTGTTACAAGCTGGACATTCTGGGGTTTAATGAAATTAGCTGCTGGAACTCTACCTTTCCCGGCACTAAGTTGGGAATAATCGTTACGATTCCGAAAAAGGCACCGGTCTCGGTTGCGGCAATCGGAGGAGTATTTGCATGCTCCTTGCCGCCCCAAAGATAATATCTAAAACAATCCTGGAACACATCAAAAAACACATTGAAACCTTGACTGTCAGAGAGCAGGTTGGTTTCCGCTGTGGATGCTCCACTGATCACATCAAAACCCTGCATTTTGGAACAGCGCGCGGAGTATAGATCTCCGCCTTACCTGGTCTTTGTCAATTTCGAGAAGACTTTCGAAACTTTAAACAGTGTTTATCTAGAGTGATCTACACAGGAGGATATTTCAGAGAAACCAATAGCTATTATCAAAGTAATATATTGCATATGCTATGGGGTAAAATTTCGCGGGCTGCATCGAGGACTGATTTGGAGAAGGAGGCAAGTAGAATCCGAGTAAAGATAAACACCAGCAAAATCAAGATTCTCAGTGTGATTAGTCAACACACTCTTTCTACTGGCATTAATAGACAAACATCGAAGGAGTTGATCAATTTGTATATCTAGGAAACATTGTGATGGTGATACCGAACTTGATGTCGCAAATATCTCAATACCAACATCAAGTTGAAATTGTTTCGTACTAATGTTCTTTCTGTGTTACTATACAAGGTGTCCCGTTTATGATGATGCAAATTTTAATGGTGGATAATACCACTTGTCTGTGGAAAATTGGTCCGTGGTGTAGGTACTCTATTTTTTATCGCTACGGAATTATAGAGTTTTTCGTGAATAGTTTCAAAAAGCTTGCCCTTCCCAAAAAATTCACAATTTCCCACTCCCGCAATCATTTAATCGAAGATTTGATACCATTTTCGAAAACTACATAAAATTACTTATAAATGGATACTTTTTCAATTGCAAGGGTCATCATCACTTCGAAGATATGATTGTTCAAATTGGAAAGAAATTTCAATATGCATTATTGTAACGGTGCTTACTTAAACTTACAAACCTGTAAAGTTGACAAAAGTTGCTTTATCATGTTAGCTTTCAAATTACGTGTAAAAATGATGGGCTTAATTATATAAAATTTAGGGATATTATGCATTAAATGGGAGAAAACGTGGTCTTAATATGGAGCAAATTCACTTTTCATTTCACGATATTCTAATGCATATTGAAATTAAGACAAAAAGTCGAAAATTGAAGCAGCACATGAAAAATGACCGCCGTTGTTACTCAAATCCTCCATGTCCACATCAACACCAGTGTTGACTTTTTAGTACCAAAAGTAATAAATTTAGTACTTTTGAAGTTAACAGTAGCTCAGTACTTTTTAAGTAAAATAGGTGGTTTTTAGTACTTTTGAACAGAAACCGAAATGAAATTAATATTTGGCAACAACACGTTTTGTAAATAACAAAATAATAACGTTACGTAACGTTACACCATCTGTCAGTTCGTGAAATAGGCCAAAATTTCCATGAAATCGCAAAAGCAAATTAGCGGTTGTCAGTCAGTGAATGCAGTCCATCACGTCACATAAATTGGAACGACCCACTGCGGAAGCTGCCAATTCAAAAAAGACGCGATGTCATTCACAATAGACAAAAAAATCCAGATTGACTTTAGAGCAGAGTATTGTGGGTAGCGAAGTTGCATAGTTGCCCGGTCAGAAAAAGAACCGTTCATTTCTGAAAATAACCAGAAAACCAGCCTGTCTTTGTGAAAGAGCGTGCTATAGCGTAGATATAAATTTTAGGCTTTTGATATTCAGTTCGGTTGTCCGGCAACGAAATACAACCTATTTTGGTTTAATAGAAAGCATGTCTATAGGCGAACATGCAATTTAAAACTAGCGACATGCATACAACTGTCAAGCATTGTGGGAGGAATCGGTTAACTTGACGCGTCAAAGAAACCAGAGTGGGCAGATATTTATTGGCTAGAACATGGAAAGAAATTATGTTTGAGTGTACTGTGCCTTACGCCAAAACGCCACCCTAGGCATGCAGCAATCGTTCGCCTTCTGGAATTGCTATTGTATAATGTTCATGCCACCTCTATATGTCTCCCCAATTGATAAACCTTAATCTAGTTTAACACCTGTGTTATTTGCTCAAACTCCACATCCATAAACCCCACATCTCCACAAGAAATTAGTTCTATGACGCATTGTGACGTTGTTGGGGACGAAATTTGCCCTGGGATGATTCAATCACTTTCCACTCCGATGAATCGTTGTTTTACAACCGTAATTGAATATATAACATTAAAAATATAGCGATGTGCGTTCTTCAAGCTCTTCTCTCCTAGAATCAGTTTGCACGATATACATGGACATGACACAAAATACAACAACAGTAACAAGAGAGATGAAAATCTTTTCTTTTTGGACGAAATTAAGTACACTCATATAAAAGTAGTATTTAGTAACTTTTTGTCGCATTTTTTAGTACCATAGTTTTTACACTTCCGGCAACACTGACCAACACTTTTCTACGTTGATGAGTGAATCACCCCAAAAACAACATTGTACAGAACTGTGGGAGGAGTGCATGCTTTTCGGGAAGTCCTGGAGGGGGCTGAATCTCATTTCAGCAAATCGTCAAAGCATTCTGGAGTAAATATCAACCATATATGCCCAGATCCCTCTCCTCATCACAATGTTCCTCTGATAATATTTCTAACTGCATTGCTTGGCGGGCAAGGTTCCAAAAGAAACTGTTATATTGTTATTATTACCATTCCCAATACCCATTGCCCACGGGACCCAATACAAATATATTGGATGTTGATTATAATACTCGCTAGAAGCATCCAAACAGATTGAAAAAAATTTGGTTATAAAACTCACCATTTCGAATATAAAACTTAGTTCTCCAAAAAGAATCCGCTCCCTATCGGAAAGAATAATCAGCTTCGTTGTTCCAAGCGTCGTAACATGCGGATCCGGGCCGCTCCTTTAAACAGAATCGAAATAAAGCCTTCAGCATTGACGGTCTCCCTGCGGAATTCTTCCGGGAATCTCATGCGGTCTCCTTATTTTCGCCTGTTCAAAAAATGCTGGAAATCAATAAATGAAAGAAGGACACTATCGTAAGATTCCGAAAAAGGACACGTTTTGAATACAAGAACTGGAGGGGTGCTTGCGTGCTCCCTGTTGACGCGAATATGTTAACCAAAATCATTCCGGAACACATCAAGGAACACCTCCAAAACACAGAGCGGGCTAATTACCCTCTGAATCCTTTTGTGGCGACCATATTATCGCCCAAGAGATCATTGTAGAGCAATGTGCGGAGTTTAGACCACCACTCCACCTGTTCGTCGTCAATTTCGAGGAAGTTTTCAACAGCGTGAACAGGGAGTATGTACCATGACACATTGGCACCTTTCAAGCATAAATCAGGTCCAAAAAAAAAATATCGCTTTTATTGAAATCACTGTCAATCTCAACTTAAAATTCGACTTTGAAGGCCAACGATTTGACCAGTGAAATCATCGACCACGAACCTTTATACCTGTCGCCATTGGAAAATTATTTCCGCATCTGGTGTTCTTCGAAATTGGGGAATGACTGGAGAAGGTAGAAAATAGCTGCCTATTCAAGTGCCAAGAGACTGCATGGGTATCCACCGCAATATCCAATCCTCTGAGATGTAGTCTGGGTCGTAGTTCCACCTTCAAACTCGGAGGTTCTGCAGCCTCTAGGGGTGTTGAGCAGGTCCAGCACCAGAAGACCAGCTTCGAAAAGCTGTAAGATTATGAGCATTATACATCCTGCCAAAGACTACACGGAGTTAGTCAATAAAATAAAAAATATTTTTATATCAAATTTATTGTATTACCTTCAAAGCAGGTACGTTTCGGAATAATAGGCATATGCCAGCGAGTAATCCAATCATCTGAACATTTTTGAAAGAGATTTGCCAGAATCGACTTCAATTCTTGCCGGGAACTTTCCATTTCGCGACTAAGTTGGAAGATGCCATTCTGAAATCTGTTATATATCATATGAAACTCGTAAGCGTATGTTTCATCACCAGTTATAATGCGTTTTTAATGTGGGAACGGAATTGATTCATTCTCAGCATATTTTCAGCGACCGTTACGCCATTGAATTTTTGAGAAATTTCAAGGTGTTTCGAAACTAGTGCAATTGCGAGTGTTTCATGCCCAAACAATTGTGTAAAATCGTGCAAATTGATTCGTGAAACGCAGAAAGATCTGAAACAACCTCTTTTAAATTAAATCATGATATTTAGTGATCATTTCCATCAATTTATCGATGTTAGCTTCAGTTGGACCGCAAGAATGTTTATTTTTAATCAAGTCGATTCACCGCAATATTTTATCTATTATAAAAATCGCAAAACACACTTGAGGGAAACTGACAAAATTGAGTACAGAAAACAAACTAAATGACAAACTCAACTCAACTCAAACTTTGAATTGATTATTTGGAAATGTACTTTTATTTCTTGCACTCTATTAACAAGTAAAACTAGATTTGTGTATTATATATAAACAATGCAAACATAACACACAACTATTGCTTGAAAGGTTATCCGCTTATAAGACTCAACGGTGAAATTGTACATATCATAATTGTAATATTCAGCATTTTAAACAATATAGCATATTTTCATCTTGGTTTCAGGTACTCGTTGGGCCTAAAAACGCAGAACTTCTCACGCTTAATGAGAAAGTGGACGTGAAAAAGTTGAAATACTATTACATACCACAAAACAACGTACTTATCTCTAGTCCTGTTTCGAACGAAATGAAAGCAACAATGGAAAAGTAAGTCGTTTGTTCAATTTATTTTTTTTAATAAGACCATAAACCACATTAATATTTTCTGTGCAAATTCCTCAGGACTATCTCACACTTATCATCAATATCCGGACAAAATGTCCAACAAGTTCAATTATCAGGACTCGAATACTCAGGAAAACTATGGATGTATTGGATGACACAGGAACCAGCAGAATTCTCTAAACTTATTGGTAACGGTGTGAAACCGAATCCATTCATCGAGCTTGCCAAAAAACTATTCAACAAAAGTCAATTTACTCTGGCTGGTATTTATGGAATGATAAATGACTTCTTACCCGTTGGAAAACCCGAAAAGTGGAAGGAAATCACTCGACAGATGGAGGAAGAATTAGATAGCATCCTGGAAGATGATGGTGTTTTGATATTCCCTAGTTCACCGAAAACTACACCATTCCATTACTATCCACTGGTTAAATTTGGAGATTTTCATTATTTCTCGATTTTCAATGTTTTGAAAGTTCCAGCCACACAGGTAATTATAGATTTCTCTAAGTAGTTGGATTTATCATAGATTATTAGATCATGAGAAAAAAATGTTTCCTTATGCTTATTGAAGCTATTTATCTTCATTTATATGACAAATAGTGATAATATCCTCCGGGAATCAAACTCATTCACAATTTTGGTGAACTGACTGGAGTCGGGATGGAGAGGAAAATTTAACTTGACATTAACCATGTTCGCGATAGTCAAGTTTTACTAGTCTTTGACTTGGTTCAGAGGTAGAGTGAGTTCAAACTCAACGCCCAAACCCACCTGCTACTCAAGAAGTTTAATCATAACTTCAAACTATCTTTCAAGTTGCTAACGTTTAATAGAGTATATTTATCTTTGTTTTGATTTATTCAAATGCTCATGACAGGCATTACCGTTTAATAAATCGCGAATTGTGTTAAGTTTCCCAATTGAAATATCGGTGGAACAAATTTGCAGGGATTCATCAAAAGTTCCTTGCTCCTCCTCTCTATGAATTGGGATATTATGTCGTCCAAAAAAATTATTGGCAATCCATTTCATTCCCCTGAAACTGAATTGAATTCACAATCGCAAAAGAAATCCCTGACAGTTTCTCTCGCCTAATTATGGAGTATACCGGGACCCCAGTGCACGTTAAAAAATACACGGCTCGCACGTAGCGTAGTCAATTGGGAATGCCCAGAGTTGCCGAAGTATTTTATTTAGGATGTTACTGTGCTCTTATGACTTCATTGTCTACCATCCTGGCCCACGGAGTTTATTAGCACTCCGTTGAAGTTCCGGGGGAGGATGAGTAGGAGTACATTAAGAACATCCGTCGGCCTGAACCGCAGAGCCCCGACAGCACCTGCACATACGGTTCTGTTTTATTTCTCACAGGCTGGAGAGTGGAAAATGATTCGTATTGTGATCGGAAAGAAATCGGTTTAGGCAACGTATTTTCGGAATTGGACGTAGAAACTGCCTTCATCCAGATCGAGCAAGCGGCGCGAGATCTTGGGCTGCACATCAATGAAGGCAAGACAAAATATATGGTGGCAACGTCAGCACCGAAGACGAATCAACCAACAACATCAAACCGCACTGGTCAAACACAAGCACGAACAAGAATAAGGATAGGAGAATACAACTTTGAGACCGTTGACAATTTCTCCTATCTAGGGTCGAAAATCACAACCGATAACAACTACGATGATGAAATCCGCGCACGGTTGTTGTCAGCCAACAGAGCCTATTTCAGCTTACAAAGACTGTTCCGCTCGAAACGTCTCACCATAGGGTCAAAGCTCTTACTGCACAAGACTATGATCTTGCCAGTCCTCATGTATTCCTCGGAAACTTGGGTTCTTAGCTAGAAAAATTGCGAACTCTTGGCCGCGTTCGAGAGAAGAATCCTCCGAAGAATTTTTGGCCCCCTACATGAGGATGGACGATTCCGTAGCCTACACAATGACGAAATCTATGAGCGATACCATGACCGTCCGGTTGTGGATAAAATCCGGCTCAATAGGTTACGGTGGGCGGATCACTTAATCCGTATGGATGAAGATGATCCCACCCGGAAAGTCTATAAGGGCAATATCTATGGTAGAAAAAGAAGACGAGGCAGACCCTGCCTAAGATGGAGCGATGGCGTGGGCCAGGACGCCAGACAGCTTTTAGGGATATCGAATTGGTGGACCTCGGCGCAAAACCGGGATGTCTGGAGTTCCTTATTAAGGCAGGCCTAGACCGGATACCGGTTGTTGCGCCGTTGATGATGATGATTTTCGGAATAGTGTTTCCTGTTTACTCCTTAGTGGAGTATAAGGAATTCACACAGTCAGACCATACTTCAGTTTCACTGTCATCGCACTTAATGCTGGGCAAGTGATAAACTCACAGCAGCGAGGCAACACAAGACGAATACAGACACCCATGACGAGATTCGAATCCAGGGCAGCGAGATTGAGAGGCTGACGCTCTATCCCCTCAACTTTCGCGTTATCATTGATCGTGCGCTTCATAGTATACTGGTTGGGCCCATCCCCCCATTACGCCAATCCAATAAATAGTAAAAACAATCATCAAAATAAACCTAGATGAGAAACATATTTTAAAGGCTCTACAGTGGAAGAGGTTCGCTCTCTCTTGCTACGACTCCTATTAATGGACTTTGGTATTTATTTATTGAGGACGAGGGAGCCTTTGCATAAGCATTTGCGAACGATCTAACCATCGGAACTATTTTTTAGATAACAGTTTACTACTCGAAACTTACAATTGAATTGTTGTTTTTCGAAAAATAAAATTTCCTCAACTTTTCGCTGGGTTGTCTCGGCATCATCAGAGATCAGGAAGCATTATCATTAATATTCACTTGCTGCCCCGGCATGATCAAGGATCAGAAAATATTCGTGATGACTTCGAGGCAACTCAGAGGATTACTGACGATCCCTGATAATAATTTGGCAAAAGGTGGGGAGAAATAAATAGTTTTCTGAAAACAGAAATAGTGGTCTAAGCTCAAGTTTGTGAAACTGGCACGCAGCAACAATCGACAAGATTTCCAACCCAACATGTGACTGCATGAATTTGCAGCTGGTACCTCGAAAATGTACTCACGGTGAACATAGGAACTACTTATGTTTCCTAAGAATGCCAAGTGAGGCAGCTGCACGCACACGTTTTATTGGGCTCAAAATCTAATTAGAGTGAAAAAGTTTTTAGGAGTACCTATATAGGAAATGCAAACTGAAGTATTTGTGCTTGTGCTTGGCTAGCTGTAGGACTGTAATATGTAAGACCTGGAAAATTTCACGACAACAGATTCACTGAATTTATACATACATCCATAATAAAAATCAGCAAATTTTGACTGCATCTTAAGAAAGGGGATGTGAAAACTCTAGTAGAATGTCTACTAGGGCACTTCTTCTGCTCGAGAAAATCATAGTCTCGAATGTAGGTAGCTTATTTGAGTTGGGGGAGGAGACGGCGCTTCATTTCATATGTAGCTGCCAGACTTCCTCAGACGATAGAAGCAAATACTTCATAAGAATTTTCAACGAAAAACAGGAGACTTTTAGGAGATGTGCTATAATTACGAGAACCTGTGAACGTCGGACGGAAGAATCCATCCGTTCGAACGTGAGCCCTTATTAAAGTATAGGAAATCCGAACAGTCTCTTTGTTGTTATTGTTTTTTTCTTCAGGTGCAAATGGTAAAATCACTGCAGCAAGGCAAGTACAAAACGAAGACAGTTGGCGCGCTATTCCCGTAACCATCATGCTATCAGAATAGGCGTTTCAGATATATAAGACCTAATTGGTTGAAGCGATAACTTCCTGACCATATTGCTCCCACCTTCCACAAAGGAATAGATTTCAACGAACGCCATTAATCAACCCGAAATAGTCAATACTGCGTCCGGATAGCTGAGTGGTTAGAGCACAAGGCTGTCGTACGGAAGGTCGCGGTTCAAATCTCACTGGTGGGAATGGGATTTATATCGTGATTTGACGTCGAATACCAGTCAACTCAGCTGTGAATGAGTACCTGAGTCAAATCAGGGTAATAATCTCCTACAGTGTACTGTAGTGTGCCGTTACCGTCTTGAATCTCCTAAAGGGTACTGTAATCCTATAATGTATAGTTGCGATCTTGAGTGAAGTGGTCTAACACATTTCAAGGGCCTGATCCAATTGTATTGTTGCGCCAACGATTATTATTATTATTAAAATGGCTGAACGGGACAAAGGCCAAAGAAAAAGAAGAAAAGGGAGCAACACTTCCGGCTGATATATTATGTAAACACTAGTTTTAGTACCTCGCTATTATTCTCCTGTTCTACGTAAACACACCGTTTCCAATTCTTTTACGGTTTATGGATGACTAGGTGCAAGACTTTTTGCATATCTAAGGACTAACTTTTGTCTCAGCATTTTGGGTGTGATCCGGAACAATTAACGAACGACGGACTGCTGTTGGGATCAGTGATGTTTTCCTTTTTTACAGCCGGGTTTCTAACTTCCCTTCCTTTCACTTTGAAGTTTCCGAAATATTTTCCTTGAAAGGTGTCAGTAATTTGACTATGACAATGGTTTCAGTACTCATAACCACCTGCAGTGAAAACGGGTACACGTCAAGCTAAGATATGTATTAATTTGGGGTCCTTGTGTTGATGTGTTCTCCACCTAAGGTACGTCCTTCAGCATTTACATGCCCCAAGTATATTCCATAAAAGCAGATTTTAAGTGAATGTTAAAGAAATTTATTGTTTTTCACCGAATTTAATGAATTAGAACTCATACACACTTGCGGTCGCGCCTTGGAGGTTGACGGGCGCGCCGAACCGCCAGACGCGGTTGAGTGCCGCGGCTAAGCACGAGACGCGTTTGAAATGAGTCACGTTTGTCCAACCGCGATTCACAAGTGAAGTGGACGCCATCTTCATATATCATCGCCACATCAAAAATGTTTAGTGTTGAAGAACAGCTTGTTTTACCTGTTAGTGATATACACGAGTATCAAACACCCTCTCTCCATCTTCGATGTCATAACTAACGCCGCGTTTGAAATTTTGTTGCGGTGTGTACATGCGCGTTTAGCCGCTTACACAGTTAACCGCAAGTACGTATGAGACCTTAGTGTTCATCCCTTCGTAGTGTCTCCCGCTCAGAGCCTTTGTGGCACACCAATCCTTGTCCTTCATTTTGATGAATTATTTTACTTTCCCTTGGATACTAACAATCGGTAGATTTACAATTCAATTATGATTCTGACCTTATAAGTAATAAAATCTAAACAAACCTATTTGTCTTGTCTTGAATAAGATTGTTGTTGTTGTGGTTAAAGTTCGACAAAATACCGACGGATTCAAGTTTGTTACATGGGTTTGACACAAAATCTCAACATGTTTTGCACCCTATAAGATTCGAACATTTGTCCTTAGTTTTTACCCTAAAAAGACACAATAAATATAATAGTTAAAAAAAATAGTGTTATCTTTGAAGCAAGCAAATATAAAATTAGAGATCCCGCCATTTTTTTTAAAAATCATATTTTTATTGCCACCTTACGATATATAGCTTAACATTAAAGTCCTACCATTGTCCTACATAAAAATTTGTCGATACAAGTCCATTTTTTGTCCCTGAAATTATCCATTCAGCAATTTCAAATAGTCGATTAGATTGAATTTATGCTATTCTACTTCCATATTATGTTTTTCCTAATTTTTATTCTAGGTTCCCATGGGCCTAAGTGCTGATGGTCTTCCACTAGGGATTCAGATTATATCGAAACGGAACAACGATCGTTATTGCTTAGCTGTAGCTGAAGAACTGGAAAGGGCTTTCGGTGGCTGGGTTCCACCCTTTCCAACGAAGTAATTTTATTATATTTCTCATATTCCATTTTTTCGACTGTGACTTTGGTGGCTTAGGGTTTTATATTTAAGAAGTTTCGTATAGTCGTTCACCTTGCGTATTTTTTCGATATACGCATTGATTTTTATATAATTATAACATATTAAAACTTATTTATAAAAAGTTGTAGCATTTATTCCGATATTTAAAAACAGAATTGGCTTGCGGGTTGGTTAAAGTTGTATTGTATGTTGTTCTGAATAAAAAACTCTTTATTAAACAAACGCCTTTCCTTAATCGTTAGCATATCGCCAGGAGAGTAAGTTTTACCATAGAACAGTTTTGATTTCTTGGGAGAAGAAATAAACTAAAAACTTCTAAATATTGAGGCAAGAAATGTGTTCTTAGGCAAGCAGAATTTTGAAGAAAATGCCCCTATTGGGTAAAATCATATTTTTATTAAACCCCAGCAAGTGACCATATCAGAAACAGCATCAAATGTTGAAATAATATACACTAGCAAATGAGATGTTCTTCCCTTTTATCTTATTTAAAAAGCTAGCACAAAACAATGAGTAATTAAGTGCTCCCCATACGTGGATATACAGTGCTGGAAAAAAACGTACTCAAAGCTTTCAGAGATGTTTTCATTCAATCTTTATATTATATATTTATATTTGATTTTATAGCATATTTTGTATAGAATAAGATGTGTAATTCCAATTTTTGAAAAAAGCTTTCATAAAGTAACCACTTTCACTCTTGCCGTTTTCTTCAAAATTTTGAGAGAAAAAAACGTGCTCATTCATTTAAAAAGCAAATGCGCATTAAATTCATTTCCCAATAATAACTGCACGACTGCGTTGGAGAATGGAGTCAACAAACCAAAAAATCAGATCTGTTGGCCGTCTCGTCCACTCCCACCATTGGCGGTATATAGGTCAGTTGTTTTTGTGAAATTACGTTCCCTAATATCTTTGTTAAAGATTTTCCAAAGATTCAAGTCAGGAAATTTATGCAGGCCATTGAAGGACGTTTACATGGTTGTCTCTTCGTCATTCGAGCTGAAAACTTCAAATTATTGTCGTGTATAAAAATTCAATTGTTGCCCAATTAATCGCATAGTTCCCGTTAATAAATTACAGTATTTAGCTGCAGTCTTTACACCCATCACCTTAAACATTCGACTAACTGTATCACGGGAAGTATTAGACCATGCCATCATAGATCCATCTCCATGTTTGACCGCCGATACTTGGTATTTGACGTCCTTAGTTTTTCCAAAACGTAATCGAACATGACGAATCCCTTTGTTTGAAAGATCACAAATTTTGATTAACTAAACCATAAGATACGGCAGTACAGTCTTCTACACTCCATTCAGAATACTCTTTCACGAAACATAATCTTGCACAACATTTTTTCCGATGTTAATGGCTTTCAAGTGGATCGGAAAGCAATCGGTTTTGCATGCCTAGACAATATAATGCAGCATAAATAAGACATACAAAAAAATTCATTGTCCACCGCAAAATGTTTCTAACCGTACTTGTCGTGACTCCCAAGTTTCAAGAATTGTGGCCTTAATCTTCGGCGTGAGGATGCCATTTTAAACTTATCTTTTCACATAATGCGGACCAACAGACAGTCCTGAGCCTCAGTTGATTTCTTTGGACTTTAGTTCCCCTTCCCTTTTACAACCGTGTTCGTGTTACGAAATCGTACGGCGAAATGCTGCATTCTTTAGTAACTAGTCTCTGTCTAGAGCCTTTTTGCAGAATTAACGATAAAGATCTTGAGGTTCACGAACAATTATTTTCTATCAACACAATAAATCGACAATAACCTAACAAACTTCCTCTGAGCGCTGCCATAAATTGAAAAAAAATTCTTTGAGCACGTTATTTTTTCGTGAAAAAAAAATTGACGAAAACAACAAAAGTGAGTGTGATTACTTTATGATAACTTTTTTCAAAAAATAAAATTACACATCTTATTCATAATATAAAGATTAAAAATGGATTCGTTCATGAAACTTTGAGCACGTTTTTTTCCGGCACTGTAAGTACTCTGCCTCCTGTTAGTATTAAGGCAGTCAATGTTTCAGGTATTCTTCTGGTATGTTGTTCCAAGCTTAAAGTATGGCATTGCAATGTGCTTCTGAATATTTTTTGGCTGCATGCTGCGTACTTCAAACCACTCCAAGTAAATCCATAGTATGAATCCCAAACCCCCCCCCCCATTTTTGTATTCTTTTTTACTGGATGAGGCTGACACATTTTCTTCAATTTATAAATTGGTGGTAACAATTGCAGCAGTTTCCTCAGGGGCACTATCTTGTTGGAAAGTGAATTCATCATTCTTCGCAAACATATCAATAATTAAAGCGAAACGACTTTCTTATTACAGTCACTCTAATAACTATTCTGAGTTATGCTACAATGTAAACATCGTCACACCACGCCTGCTAAAACTACCCCATACCATTACCTCAATTTGTTTGGGGGCTTCTAATTATTGGCATGGAGTTGTCATACTTTCTTACATAAATTTGTCCGTTTGATTCATGTAGGTTA
Source organism: Hermetia illucens (assembly GCF_905115235.1). Taxonomy (NCBI): domain Eukaryota; kingdom Metazoa; phylum Arthropoda; class Insecta; order Diptera; family Stratiomyidae; genus Hermetia; species Hermetia illucens. Next base: position 149,610,358 of record NC_051849.1, read on the forward strand.
AATTCACACATGTCGGAAAAGATGATTCCATCCCAACGCGCCTGACTCCACCTGTTATATTTGTACGTCCAACGCAGGCGAGTCGACTCGAAGATTGTCATTTAACCGACCTACGTACCTTAACTCCGTACTCTTTTAATTGACGCCGTACCCATTATTCAATTGTTTTTTCTAATCCGATGAACACTTAGCAGGTAGGTTCTCTAATTGCAATTTAAATCTAATCTAATGAATTGAATTTCAAATAACACTCGTAACTAGTTGACTCGCCCTTGGCCTCCCGAAGGCTTTCCTCCACTCTCCCCAGTTCCTCCAATTTTGGGAACCGAGTGGCGTGTGACCTAACAGGTCGTCTCCTCTGCCACCATTAAGATTCAACCCCGAACTCCTGCTACTAAAGCCTAACGCTTTAACTACTGAGCCGCCCGGACCCAGCTGTAATGTAGAATATTTGATCAAAGTAATTTTTCGATATTTCCTGTCATTCTGAAATTACATACAATTGATGCCAAAAAACCGATTCTTCGGATCCGACACATGGGGTGACACCCTGCTAAATCCTCCCATCTGTTTCGGGCTTTTCCAGATAGTCATTTACCTTCCCTTTGAATAAGCACCTCGGAATTTCTCTGTTATCCATATTCTTAATATGAATGGCGAATTGTGCTTCATTGTATAATAGTTATAACTCGCCGTGGTATCTTATTCACCATGCGTACTCCACCCTCACTGGATCTCAGATTCTTCTGATTGATTGATTTTCTGCTCTTGAACCTGGTTCTTTGATCACATCTGGCTGCCAGAACATAAGGCCGGCCCAATTAAGGCTTTATGTATTATGAATTTTGTTTTCCTGTGCACATTTTCATTTTCCTGGAATTGCAAAACAGTGTAGAATGCGTTGTTTAATTTCATATATTTCATTGTTGCGCCCTAGTACACAAAACTGTCGGCTACGACGATTTTATAATAGCTTAGTGCCCCGTTTTGTCTGAGTTGTTTCTTTTAGTTTGTGTCATGATTGATACCGGTATTGGCTTGAAGGGGTATCTCACGCAATGGATTGCATCCATGCGTGAGAGTACCAGGATAATCCAGTCGGATCTGGGAGGCAACCACCTAACCAGAGCCGAGAACAGAGGCACGCCCCAGGGTGGTGCCATCTCACCGGTGCTCTGTTTAATAGTAATGGACAAAATTTTACATACATTGGACAGCAGCGAGGTGAAAGTGGTGGCGTATGCCAACGACTTAGTGATATTAGTATCAGGGATGTTTCTGTCCATTATGAGCGACATCATGGAAGGAGCGTTGCGAAAGGTGTGCCTGTGGGCCGCAAGGTGCGGACTCAGCATAAACCCAACCAAAACGCAACTGATGCTATTTACCACCAAGACAAAGATACCTGAATTCCATCTACCACGGCTGAATGAACAAAGATTGGTTCTTTCCTCTAATGTAAAGTATCTGGGTGTAATCATGGATCCCAAGCTAAATTGGAAGTTGAACATAGAACTGTGGGTTAAGAAGGCCTGTATAGCCTTCTATGTCTGTAAGAGAACCTTTGCAAAGAAAGATGGTTCTCTGGATGTACACCGCTATAGTGCGTCCGATCCTGACGTACGGCTCTATTGTATGGTGACTTTGAAGAAGAAGTACAATAGAACGAAGCTTAATAGGATTCAAAAAACCGCGTGTGCAGGTGCTACGGGGGCTCTGCAGTCCTGCCCGGCAGATGCTCTCAATGTACTCCTGCATCTCCTCCCCATAGACCTCCACATCAAATATGTTGCCCAGCGGATGCTGGGCAGCGAAGTCCTACGGCCACAGCAATATCCTAGATGAAATACCTCGAGAAATCTGAGCATCCCCCATGGATGGGTCACACGCAAGCTGAACTTCACGAGAAACTTTGCTGTGGACCTTCCAACCAGGGCAAAGTGGAAGACCGGCGGCGTGTTGCAAGACTATGACACGGCATTCTTTACGGACGGATCAAAGATGGCCTATGGAGTCGGCGCGGGGGTTTTCTCGAATACACACGGTGTATCCAAGTCGTATGGTCTCCCAGGTTTCACCAGTGTATTCCAGGCGGAAGTGCGATATTGAAAGTCTGTCGATGGCTGAAACGTGATTCGAGCCCCAAACGTGACATAGCCATTCTGACCGACAGCTAAGCGGCCGTCAAGGCCTTGTACTCAGCGACGACATCTTCCAGGCTGGTAAGGCAGTGCAGAGACGCGCTGAACCGCCTGGGCGGCACGCTCAAAGTCAGAAGGGAATGAGCGGGCTGACGGACTGGCCAGGCAAGGCTCTGCTCTTGGCAGTCCCTCGGCGAATACAGTCGGTGTTTCGCTGGCGGCTGTCGGGGGCCGAGTCTACTTGCACTACCTAGCAACCGTGGGCCTGAGATGGCGAAGGCTCACAAGCTGTGCCAAGACAAGGAGAATTTCGCCCGTTTATAACATAGCCCGATCACGAGAGCTTCTGTGCCAAACGCGTGCAACTGCATTCAAGAATACGGCGATCTGCACGGGGCACTGGCACATAGAGGGCCATGCCGCTAGGCTCGGCATACCCTACAATTCGCATTGCCGAAGCTGCGGAGAAGGAAGGGAAACCCTCATGCACTTTCTCTGCGATTGCCCAACTCTGGCTAGAGTCAGATTTCTAGCTGCAGGGTGGGAGAGCTGCTTTCTTTCGTGAATGCTACGGGCTGGCTCTGAAGATCCGAGCCGGCTGGACTCTGCCTCCCTGCTCCCATAACAACAGTCACGGTCTGAGGAGTTTGTGGCATCAAAACGGCGCACCAAAGCGCTAATTGGGCTCCACGGAGCGGCCACTGATATCTACCTGCCTACCCCGTGTCATGATTTTGAAACTTCACTAGGGTCTCTTTCGGGTTCTCTTTTGGTCATTGCCCCTCTCTAAGATGAATTATATAATATAGCGTACCACTTAAATCCATTGATATCTTTCAAATTATTTTCTCCAGGCCAATACATCGCCCTACTTTAATGCAGAGTCTGTGCGGGAGCATCTTATTAGCCGGTTTTGTAGCGCAAGTTTACTGCTCGCAAGTCTTTCTACGATTATAAACAGCTAAAAAGGTGGAAGGAGAAATTCACCACGAACCTCAACAGGATAAAATCATCCCGAAATCCAAAATCTTTCGCAATAATTGGAAGGAGGCAATGATCGTTAAGATTCCAAAAGAAGCACCTGCTTTAAATGCGCCAAGTGGAGGGTATTTGCGTGTTTCCGGCTGCCGCAAAGATAAAAACTAAAATAATTAAAGAACAAATTGAAAATTTGATCAACAGAAAGCAGACTTATTTCGGCTCTGAATCCTCCTTCGATGACAACATCAATACCTGGTGGATCATTGTAGAGCATAGTATAGAAGTATACCCAGAGCATCGAGGTACAATCTGTAAGGAATTTAAAGTCGAAAAGTCTGCTCACTCTCACACCGACTTATGGACGTTGGCCAAATGACTCTCCATTTCGTACAGGAAGCAAACAGAACCAGACTGAATACAAATACCAACAAAAGTAAGAGCCTCAATCTGACGTGTTGTCGCATAGATCCACATTTGAAAACTATCCAAAGTTTTTAGTCTAATTCTCGCTGAAAGGTTTTATCAAGAACAAACTCTTCGGTGTGCAATTTGACAACATTGGGACACAGACGAACTGGAATCAAAGGCAGGGTCGCCGAGGCATTCGAAATCGCCTTCAAAATCTCGTGGTCTGTGAAGAAGGAAGGAGGAAAGCATTTCCACCGCGGTGGAATGAAGATGTATCCAGTCCCAAGATGCTAATCAGGGAGATCTTCATTACCAAGGATAAAATCAGTTGGGCATATAAATCAATATGCCCAGATGACATAATACCAACCTTGCTACAGAAACAGCAAGAAAGGGTTATATCGTGGCTTGTCAAGATTTGCCGGAGCTGTATCCCTTTTGAATACATATCACACTCTTGGAGAAGCGCGGACTCATGGCCGCCGGTTGAAGAACTTTCAACCAATCAGCCTCACCTCTTGCTAAAGACCCTAGAGCACGTCTTCAAATTAGACGGTTATGGAGAGAACGCCCTTTTTCAAGTCTCAGCACACCTACCCACAAAGCAACGAAACCGCTCTTGACTGGGTGATTAAGTTATCGCTGCAGCACAAACAATATACTTCAGCTGCCTTCCTAGATACAGAGGGACCGTTTAACAACGTGAGTACCGATGACATCAAAAAAAACCCTAACCAGAATAGGATTGGAGGGATATCATACACATTGGATAATATCCATAATAAGGACTCGGATAATCCAGCTGATCTGGAAGATTATGAGCAAAGATTCGTCCTGGATCTCTTCGTTGCTCTGGTTGATAGATCGAGCTGAAGGTGGTTATGAGTGAAACCATAAAAGGAACGTTGGGAAAAGTGCGCCTGTGTGCAACATGCAGACTCGGCATAAATCCAGCCAAAACGGAGTTGACGCTATGCACCATTAAGATTGGTTCTTTCGTCCAATGTTAAACATTGTACTCCTACACCTCCACCCTCTGGACCTCCACATTAAATAAGCTTTAACGTGTAATGTATGTAAGTTACGGCCATAATAACATCCTGAATACGGAACATGCAAGTATCTCCGGAACCTCTAAATGCTCCAAAGGCATACGCCACATGCAAGTCGATCGTCACAAGGGACTTTGGTGTGAACTTTCCAACCAGAGTGGAGGATCAGCAATATGTTGCAAGATTATGACACAGTATTCTTCAACGACGAATGAAAGATAGTCTGTGGAGTCCGGCGGTAGTGATATAGACAGCGCAGCCGAGTGGTATGGTCTCTCAGGATTTACCAGTGTACTCAAAGCCTGTCAATGGTTACGCGACAAGCGTAACATAGCGTAAGGCGCGTGGTCGAACCGTTATTTTTAAGATTTTCTGCAAAACAAAACCTTACGAAAATCGGTTTACTCTCTGACGACCTTTTTTTAAGAAGGTAGAAATCTTGAAAAGACACTGTAGTAGACGCGCCAATGTATGAAGTTTTTATCCGCTTAAACCTATACAGGTATTAACGGTATCCACCATAGGCGGTGAGAAACTGGGTGATATTACAAATAATCTCCTCTCCACTACGATTGCAATGTCATCGGCATAAACAACCATTGTGACCTCTTTCGGAGCCGGAAGATTAAGTACATGATGTTCTACAGTAGTGATCGCAGTACAGAACACTGTGGAGACAACGAAGTCGGACCAGTTCACTATTCAACCAGCAGGTGGGTCATCTACTGGAGAATGTGCATCTTCTAGGAATCATATGCTTTGGACATGCACTCTGTCACATGGAGAGTTTTTTCCGCGAAGCCACCAGCCTCATTAGGTTGGTCTAACCTCACTTCTATGAATTCGCTCATACAGTGTTTTTATAGACTAGCCTGATGTCCTTCTCGGCTTTGAGTATGAAGTTTCCCCACTGTATGGTGTGTGGTGTAGTCCCCGCGAACATGTCATGACATATAACGCATTAGTACAGGGTTAACAAAGGTCGGGTCTACCTTCTTTGACCAGAATAGTATCTAACTGGGCAAAAGCCTCTAATGGACTTCGACCCTTTGCGTTATTCTCTCTGCTTCCCCGTTCAATTGCCCACGCATTCAAATTACCGGCAATCAATTTCAAACTGCCTCCCCTTCCGTCATGAACAAGGTTGCCCAACCAGTCTTCAACCACAAACATTGTGAGACTAGGTGGGGTGCCGCTTATTTTTGCCGCTCCAGCAGTCGAGTCAGTGGCCAATATATCCCCGTCATGGTTCCTGCATGGTTCACTTACGATAACATCCTCAACATCATCATCATGGGTGGTCTGTTGAAGTAAATTCTGAGTGACCATGCAATGATTGAGTTTTATGTGAAAAAAACTCATTTTCTCATTAGAGTCAATGCCTTCTTAAATTCCGAGCATTTACTACTTTTTTTCTTCACACAATAGGCATTTGGGGTCCTTATTGCATTCCTTGACAGTATGGTCTTTCTCTCCAAACCTGCTGCATTGATCGATTCCGCCGGTTCATGCCTTCGGGAAGTGTCCAAACATCAGTCATTTGAACCACCTCTTTGGAGAGATCTGCTCCCTTAGACGTCAAACAACCTATCCAATTGGAACTTTCTCTACGGCCAACAACCTCTGAGCTGCCTCTACTAGTAGTCGCATTGTGGCCGTTTGAGTGTCGCCATAAGCTTTTCTTAGACTCAGGATGGATTCTTTTCTAAATCCCTCCAACTTGGATTGTTGTTTGAAGGCAATGCAGATTTCTTCTCTGGATGTCACCTTTCACGAATTTATAACTTAGTTACGAAAACCATTAAACATAAGATCCCTATCTGGGCCCTTTGAATTTTGCTGACATTTCCGACTAGGGCTTTTAGGTCGGCTTCAGCTGTGACCCTTTTTTATCTCCGCATACGATAGATTTCCCTTACTGAAGATTACAATCGCCTGTGGGTGAATTCGTATCTTTGATTTCCTCCGTTCGGACAGATCAACTATTTTAGCTCCATGCTGCATGAAAAGCAATTCTTCCAGATCAGGGCTCTGTTCTTGGTGAGTCTTGCCCGCGTTATTCCTTTTACAGGCTCCTTCGCCTTTACCGGCTTACTAACCTTCCATAAGCTTTCTATTTTGCCATCTTCGGCATTGGGGAGATCTGTCCGTCTGTCTGCCTGTCTGTCACACCCATTTCCCCAAAAACGACTACTCTTATCGATACGAAATTTGGTGGGAAGGTGGGAACTGTGAATCCCCTTGCATGCAGTGAGTAACAGTGCTCTACGCTGAAATTAAGAGGAGGGCGAATATGGTCATGCGGGGTATCAAATGAAAGGTCTCGATTATTATTTTCGAGACCCGATAATTTTTGACATTATTTGCAAAGAGGAGGAGTGCGGGGTCTGAAAGGGGTCAATTACTTCCAGGACCCGTTTTCAGCAGTTAGGAACCGATTAATCTGAAAAAAATTGTTGCGGTCCATACATATGGTGATCTAGGCCTCAAAATACTCTCCATACCGATATCTGGTTAAATAATTTTAACACATAATAGGGTTGTTAGTTAGCTTTATTTATATTTTTTATAAATCGACTAGCAACTCTCTTGAAGACAACATCAAGTTTCCCAGTAGTATACTGCACCATAACATAGAGCAGTTTGGTGGAAATCGACCTGTTACTAACAAAGTTGTGCTGGGTCAAATTGCCTCCCTTGTGCAAATTTATTGCAATCTATAACTTTGAACATTAGTATCACACTAAAGTGAATAGTCTGATAAATTTAATGAATAAACATTATGAGCTATGACATAAATGCTCACTTTAATATTCTTATATAAAACAAGTCGGAATACCGGAAGCTCGGCGCTTCAAGAAAGCGCGTGTATATAGAACGCTTTTGTGGAGCTCCAATATTTGCGGGTGGAACTTAACGTATTTTGGTATTTTGGTGAGTCATTAAAAGTCGTGATGCAAATCCTCTTAAGTATTATTATTTAACTGAAAATTAAACACTTATCTGCTCCATGGAAATTTAAACGGGACTGAAGCTAATCCCTGGCACATAAGAGTAGATGCAGCACCAAATACATCAGTGTACAGACTAGACAAAGTAATAGCATGCGAACATCATGTCCGTCATATTTGAATTCGGTGACGTTACGTTTCGGTTTGAAAATCGCTGCGTATATTTTATCGAAATGTGTTAAAATTTGTGGTTTTAATTTTTCTATCAATCGTGTTTAAAAGATCGACTTCAAAAACGCTCGTATGTGTTCAAAAAATTCTGTGCAAAACATACTTCTGACTCCAAGCCATACTTCTAAAGACTGTGGAAAGCAAAAGGCGGTTAAAGGACGACGCTGTTCCGGGTCAGCATTTACGACAGCAGGGTAATAAAAGCGGCAGATCCAAAAGAGCAAAACTCAAGAGACAAAAAAGGTGGTACAAGATACTGCATCATCTGAAATCTGAAAATTAAAAAAATTGAAAAAGGCTAGACGTTCTCATTCAAAATGGAGGCATAATTCATCAGACGCTACCTCGACGAAATCCTCTAATCTTCTTCCTTTTTTTTCTTTGGGTGCTTGCCCAAAAGTGACAAAGCAATTGATGGACTCAGTATTCCTCAAATAAATAAATAAATGAATCAAAATTTAATTTTCGATAATTGTATTAAAGGCAAGAAGGGTCTGCAAGTTGTCAAAGCGAAGTAGAAATTATTTCGCCTGTTCAATCGACCCGAAAAGACGCCGAGGTTCAAGCAGAGTAAGTTAACATTAGGGTGCAAATGCGTTTATTTCGCTAATCTAAATAAAATGTTTAGAACAGGGTTGATCACAATTGTAGCAAAAAATTGGAATTATTGGAGTTACAACAGAAAAACAGGCAACTCAAAGCTTGCAATAAAAAAATACTTAGACGTCTACAAAAAGCAGAACGTACTATTTCTTCAATCAAGGATATTTTTACGAAAGGGCAAATTAGGAAAATGGGGAATCCGAATGAAAAGATGCGATGTTTCTTAGGCCATTTCGCTTTACTCTGCTGGACCACGAGCATACAGACTTCTATATAAAAGAAAAGTAGCACTCATTTCATTGATTCTGACTTGACCATAAAGAGTAATTTTGTAAAACCCAGCTTGTTGAATTTAAAAACAGGAGTTAAGCTAGCTACTCAACTTTTTTTGCACTCACTTACAAAAGCGTATGCGAGGATTGTGCAATAGAATAGAGCGAATTGTTGAAAATAACAAATAATTGGTTCGACGTTTTTAATTCGAAGTGCCCTGCAATCGATGGTAGAACAAGGATGATGGCATGCGGATTGGCGCTTGAAGATCAAGACAATGCAATGATAGCAATGAGTGATCTAATAAACAATCATCATCATGAACGACGCAACAACTGGTATCCCGTCTAGGCCTGCCTTAATAAGGAACTGCAGACATCCCGGTTTTGAGCCGAGGTACACCAATTCGATATCCCTAAAAGCTGCCTGGCGTCCTGGCCTACGCCATAGCTCCATCTCAGGCAGGGTCTGCCTCGTCTTCTTTTTCTACCGTAGATATTGCCCTTATAGATTTTCGAGTGGGATCTTACTCATCCATACGGATTAAATGACCCGCCCAAAATAACCTATTGAGCCAGATTTTATCCACAACCTGACGGTCATAGTATCGCTCATAGATTTCATCGTTATGTAGGCTACGGAGTCGTCCATCCTCATGTAGGGGGCCAAAAATTCTGCGGACAATTCCTCTCCCGAACGTGGCCAAGAGTTCGCAATTTTTCTTGTTAAGAACCCGAGTCTCCGGGGAATACATGAGCACTGCAAAGATTATTGCCTTTTACAGGATGAGCTTTAACCCTATGGTGAGACGTTTCGAGCGGAACAGTTTTTGTAAGCTCAAATAGGCTCTGTTGGCTACCAACAATCGTGCGCGAATTTCTTCGTTGTAGCTTTTATCAGTTGTGATTTTCGGCCCTAGATAGGAGAAATTATCAACGGTCTCAAAGTTGTAGTCTCCTATCTTTATTCTTCCCGTTTGATCAGTGCGGTTTGATATTGTTGGTTGGTTCGTTTTTGGCACTGACGTTGCCACCATATATTTTATCTTACCTTCATTGATGTGCAGCCCAAGATCTCGCGCCGATTACCGCCTGCTCGATCTGGATTAAGGCAGTTTGTACATCTCAGGTGGTTCTTCCCATGATGTCGATATCGTTAGCATAGGCCAATAGTTGGGTGGACTTAAAGGGCATCGTACCCCCGCAATTACCATCCCCTTGTCGTAGACCGTTGTTGTTGTCGAATGGTCTTGAGAGTGGTCCTGCTGATTTTATCGGGCCTCGCACACTGGTCAGGGTCAGCCTAGTCAGTCTTCTCTCATGGCCGTGTGCAGTTTTACCCTAGCTATGCTATCATAGGCGGCTTTAAAATCGATGAAAAAATGGTGCAACTGATGTCCATATTCCAACAGTTTTTCCATCGATTGCCGCGAAGAGAAAACAATAATAAACAATATGAAGACAAAACGCTCGAAAATTTGCTACAATTTCAAAGAAGAATTGTTAGCATTAATAACTGTCAAAATATGAAATCTTATATGTAATCACAAATAGGTTAAATCAACACAAATTGGACCATTTCTTTAGCTATATTCTATTCAAAGGCGACCTTCGTGATCATCCCACAGGATTGGAGTTTAAGTACCGACTAAGGTCAAGAATTTTAGGTAATATGTACTTATAGTTGGATAACGTCAATAACGCAAATAACGTATCATCCTGTAAATTAAAAAAAATGTCCTGTAAAAGCAAGCACGAGTTCCACTTATCCAGTTTTATTTCTTTATAGGGCGATCAGATACCACCCAACGTCTTCTTCTTTTTCTTCAACCTTTGTCCCGTTCACAAGCGGGATCGGCTCGTCGTGATCGTTTTCGCCAATTGGTTCTATGAAATGCCTGATCTGTATGCAGTCGCTAGGCTTTTAAATCCCCATACAGCGTATCAAGCCACCGTTGTTTTGGGTGGCCTTTTGGTCGCTTACCATCGACTTCGATGTTCAGATCAATCTTGGCAAGTGAATTCTCGTTAGCGCGAATTATGTGATCATACCATCGAAGACGCCTCTCTCGCAGTTTTTCCACGATCAGTGCAACCCCATATCGATCGCGATCCTCATTTCGGATGTGATCAAAACGTTTCACGCCAATAGTCCAACGCAACATCTTCCTTTCCATTACCGCAAGACATCGTTCATTGCCTTTTGTTGTCGGCCAACACTCAGAACCATAGAGAGCGGCAGGACGGACGACATTGCCGTTAATTTTAGATTTGAGACGTTCGTTGATACGTCGAAGACAAAGAACACCAATTGTGGAAAGCCACCTCATCCAGGCTGCGTTAATGCGTGAAGCAATTTCATACTGCACTTGTCCATTGGCTGATAGCGTTGACCCGAGGTATTTAAATCGCTCAGTTCTGGGCAGATCACGCTGGCAGTGACTGTGCCTGTTTCGTAGGTATCGGTCGTCAAAAATTCAGTTTTATTCAGATTCAATCTGAGACCGTATTGCATGAGGCGATCATTCCATTTTTAGACAAGTTACTCGAGGTCACTTTTGCTATTAGACGCAAACAAAACATCATCTGCGTAACGCACTATATAGGGCGCTGGATATTCACGGTGTCCGTAACAAGAACAAAGAGGAGTGGTGAGAGGGCGCTTTCTTGATAAACACCAACAGAGACACGAAACGGTTTTGATTCACCCGCCACACTTCAAACTTTACTTTTCGGATCGTGGTAGAGCAATTGAACCCAACGCACGAGTTCTTCTCCACTAACTGTTGTCGTAGAGTATATCAGATGAGTCCGAATGGCATACCGTCAAACGCTTGCTCTAGATCCAGAATTACAATGTAAAGAGGGCATCACCCCCGCGTTTTGCCATGAGTAACCGCGCAGCGTGTAACGCGTCAGTAGTTCCGTAGTTCCTCACGAATCGGGGCTTGAATCACGGTTATTTCAATGATTTCGCGAATACGGTTGCCAACAATGCGTTTAAAAATCTTCATAGTACGGGAAAGTAGCCGGATCGGACGGTAATTTGAATATTCTGCTGGATTACCCTGCTTTTTCACTGAGCCACAGTGTTGGGTTCCAGCTCTTCGCTTTTCAGAGCTCAAGTGCGATGTTGTCCGGTCCTGTAGTTTTCCCTGATTTCATTCGTTTTATTGCTTCCTCGACTTCAGTGGCACTGACAGTTACGTCTCTGTGGTTTTACTTGGGTACCTGTTTCGGGGACTTAATCCCACGGTCTTCTTCAGACATGGATTGATTTTGTGACCACAATCAGAGCCCTGCTGCAGCAAGTTACAGCAGTACCCGTCTATACCAAGGGCATGGCCCAGCATTCATACTGGTGGATGGAAGACCTACCTAAATTTCTACCGAACTAAGGAGTACGGCACCCGTGTTAAAACGCAACACTACATCGAAGCTTGAAGTTCTCTGCCCGCTTGAACGTAACCAACAACCCACATGAAGCTCCCACTAGGGGGCCAACCGCAACAACCGAGCTGAAGGCACAAACAGCGTGAGTTTTCCTGAAATATGTGAATTCAGGGGCTATCCCGGTTCCCATGGTATCAGTATATCCCTGGTAAGGTTTCGTGACCTGTTGCCATTTCAGATGAGTCCCCGTGCAGACCCGGGTCTGATCGTCCTAATTAGGCCTTTAGAGCATTCGCCACCACGGCCGGCAAGCCGGTGCCACCACTATGGAGGTTCTCCTCGGCCATTTGGTTTTGGCTCGGCCGGCAGGTCTTCCTCACCGCCACCTCTGAGCACCAGTTGCACTGACTGGTGAACTACTCCAAATTTCGACAATGATTTTCGAAGTGCAGGATGAACAAATTCTTCAGTTGCAATCTGCTCGAAGTATTCTCGCCATCAATCCGTCGCGGCTCGACGGTTGGTAAGCAAAGTACCGTTCTTGTTATTAACGCAACAGAAGCGTTTGATACCTATGTGCGTTCGTTTCAGCTTTTGGCAAGTGAGATCTTTCTCGCCACCCCGAGTGTTTCGTTTATCGTAAAGATTTTTGTAATAGACCACTCGGGTGGCAGTGATCGCTTTCTTTACTTCTGAGTTGGCATTCTTATAAATTTGTCAATTGGCGAGCGTTTTATCGTCGAGAAACTTGTAGTAGAGGCGCTTCTTTTCAGGGACCTTCATGTCAGCATCGTTATTCCAAAGCCAAGTATCTCGCTTACCTGGCTTGGTGACTCCGAGGGCTGCATAGGCCGCTTTGTGGATCGTGTCTTAGTTTTAATCAACGGCCGATGTTGAGGTGCGATGGTCTCATAGGGAACGGCTTTGCGATCAGTGATGGTGGTAAAATTTCAGGATCTTATGAGAATATAGTCGACTCACATTTTACTGTTCACACTATAAAATGTAAGAGGAGACAGTAGACAATAGTAGGAAGAGACAATAATTTGATAAACCATGCATTCATGAGTACAAGGTCATGGGTGTCCACAAAATCGATTATACGCTCGCCACCCTCATTGCGCGCTCCAAACCTCTTTCCCCATGGCATCTGTTACCATCTGCTTTCTCACCCATATGACCATTAAGGCCGCCGGATATGATGATATAGTCATCAGTAGGCACCTTGCAAGTCTTTGTATCGAGAAGTTGCTAGAAAGCATCTTTCTCAGCATCAGGTCGACTTCTTTAATGACATCACGGAAATCCTTAGAGATGGCAATGCCAACACCGTATTGAGTGTGTGGACTACAAAAATAGAGAAGTTTATAGCCATTTCTACCATGTTCGCGTTCAACGTCGCAACTTTTGGCATCAGACAATCGGCTGAAGGGCTCTTGCGAGTTCCTCAGTCTTTCAAGTTAGGGTGCCAATATTTAGCGTGCATACTCACTCTTTGGACTAACTTACTTACGTCCTGACGCCGTCCATGCGTCAAAAACCCTTGCCCATTTCTCGATATTACCGGGGTCCGCTCTCTCGCGTCGATTGAGGTGAACGCCCTAACATTTTTCCGAGGCTGGTTACTCAATTCGATCATGTTGTTTCTAACGACATTGGATGTATTTTCTTGGTCGGCTTGTCGGATAGGATTTAGCATACAACTTTATTTATCTCTTTCCCCGATCTCGGCACTTTATTTTTGTTTTACTCAGGATAGTACAAAGTACGTTGCCTCAAACCCCCTCCTTTACCTGTGCTTAGGACCAGCCTGCTATGTTAATTGCATGGCGGGGTTCAGATACCAATTAACCTGACTGATTGATTTTATTATCATTGAATTTTGCAAATTTTTCTTTGAATTTCTGAAAGTAAGGTGTTCTATTGTTCGTAATTGCATGAAACATTCAATTTAGTAACAATAAATTTTAGTGATGACTTCAGTTTTGTTCTCAGTATCAACAAATTTGTTATAATCTTACCAAATTGGAAATTTTAATTCGAATATCTCTGAGACTCTTCTACCGATTTTCATAGATACTGGCTTTATTCATAGATAGAGATGTTACCTACAAATCTTAATTCATAACTTTCTTTAGTCATCATAGTTCGAGAGATACAAGATGTTCATTAAATTTCACTACACCTTATACCAGCCCAAGTGACGTCACTAGCAATTTGACGTTTCGTATTGATGTTATTTGGCTAGACTGTGTGCATTGAAAATGCATTCCCATGTAGCCGTATCGTACTCATTTCACACTACACTCACATATGGCATCACGCTTTGGTTTAAATCTTCACTAACTCCACAGCGCCGTCCCATGCGCGCACATACAATTGGAAATTTTCCACCATGAAAATGGGTGGTGGGGTGCTACCACCTCTTTTCGCCGCGTTCGCCGCTTTGGGAAAAGAAATAAAGTGACAAGAAAACGTTCTCAGTAGCGAAGAATACGTTCGTCGTTGTCAGCGGCTTGGTCGGGAGTCTGCGGTTCCTTTTTCGAGATTAACAGGGAACAGAAAGTAATTGGCCAGTGATTTGATCGAGGAGTGAAGAAAAAGGACCTTCTCTCTCGCGGCTCGTCAGAATTTCCGCTTGACCTTCTAATCGGCATTTTGCAAACCACCAAACCTCGGATCGCCCATCACCACAGGCTCGTCGCGAAAATTGTGCAATTCCAATAGGATTCGCGCGACGCAGACGATTCGATTCTTGTTTTGCTTTTGTTTTTCGTTTTCCCCGAGAGTTCGCCTTCTAATTTCGCTTTTCCCGGTGACTTTTCCCTCGTTTTCGTTTGGTTGCTTTTACGTTCTGCAACAGTTGCATCTTTCTCAAGAGCCGTGGCGGTCCAAGTGTTAAAGACATTTCCGCAAACGCCAGAATCGCGACAATAGCTCTGTTCCTCGCACCGAATTTCGCGTGTTTCGCAAGCGAGAATAGTCGCAAGAAGAAGCAAAAATCGTGCACAAGGTTCCGCATTTCGTCACATTGAAAGGCGCCCGCGAGGCATTAGACGTCCAGGCTCGTCGGGGAAATTTCGTGTACGCAGTTTCGGCGATTAAAACAGAAAATTGTTGTCCGTAATTTACTCACCCGCATCACCTGAGTTCAAGGCGGCATGGCGGAGAACGAAAACATAAGTAATTTAAATATAAACAATCCGTTGCATTTTTTCGAGGGTGTGGAGAAATTGTTGGAGATTTGGTTCGCTCCGAGCGAAACGAATAAAAATGCTGATCTACGGAAAATTCCAAGGTGAGTAGTCTAGTTCGTAGGCTGGCAGTGCGGCGCGACTCTCCTGTGGGAAGGCCGCGCCGCGGAAGTGCAGGCAATCGATGCATTGTCAACGGCGTGGAGCGCGGAGCCTCCAGTTTTCCAAGTCAAAGGCAATTGGAGCACGCAGGCCCCTGGGGGGCTAAGTTCATGGATTGCCTGCCCTTCCTGCGCCGAGACTTGGCTCCGTCGTCATTGTGTGCCCTTCGAAGTGTCGGCCGATTGTTTGCAAGCATCCTCTTGGGAGCCGTCCTCCCAGGCCCGCTCCATCAGCTGCGAACCTCCTCCCCCGCGAGTGTGAATTAAGTGTGCCCCTAACCCTCCTCTCGGCCAGTGCATTCGCCTCGCGCTGAGCGAATCGGAAGCACGACTAGGTGCAAGAAAATTTACTCCGATTACGTAAACACCGGCTGTGACGATCCGGTTCTCCAGTCACCTGATTGCCACCAGCGCGGCATAAACCCGCTCCAGAATAATGATATCGCGCCCCTTTCCTAATATGTGAAGTCACTTCTGCACTTGAAATGCACGACCCCCCGCCGTCATCAGAGGCCAAACTCATTTGCAAAATTCCAATGGTTGCGAAAAATCTAGTACGGCTCGGCCGCACCGCCAACACCCGGCCCATACCGCCGCCGCACATATGCTCGTGCCCTGGCCGCGCATATGTACACAAAATAAAAAGTTGTATATAAGTATCAGCTGTCGCGGAGCCGTGACGGTGTTGGTGGAGATTTTCGTTCAAGATGTTGCGGTTAAGACAGGGTTTCGTCACGTGCTGAGAATGAGGAGGGCCCTTGTAGTTTCGGCAGGTTGCGACCTGTTAGCGAATAAGCAGGGACATCTCCAAATGAGTAGCCCAAGTCGTGTCATCAAATAATTATCCTGTTCACGGGAACGCAATCACTGCCGGCGTTTGCGCGTGAAAATCTACGCACACACCGAAAGCCAGTGGCTGCCGGTGCGATGTCGAGTACATGGAAGACGTGCGAGAAAACCGCACGCACAATGAGGTTTCGAGTGAAGTTAACTCTCAACTTTACACTACTCCAAGCACCACGATGTCTCCCCTTGTCGGCCCCAGGCACGCTCCGGCAAGTATGAAATTTCCGGCCGTGGAAAGTTCGAGAAACTACCGAAAGTCACGCTCGCATCTGCTGAGGACGCCCGCAAACACCCAAGTCAGTTGCAAATGATGGTCCCCGAGCCTGGCCCGAATCAATTCCAAATTGATGGGTGGTCAGTTATGGGCCAAGAAAAGCAGATGTGCGCCTGGAAAGAGGTTGAGTGGAAAATTACCACGCAGTGAGCATGTACCTGTTTGGCTTTGACGATGTTCAAGAGCTGAGGGTGCGGACCGGCCTCTATTTCCGTGGATATCTTATCATAAAAACTTCAGAAGATTAATGCCTAATCTCTCGGTAAAGGCAGATTTACATAAAAGTATTTTCTGGTTTATTGCTCGCATCGTCTCTTTTGTTTGGGGTGGACTCATAATTACTGAAGCAAAGGAGGGTGAGAAAATAAGTAAACTGGCGGAAGGAATCAACATTGGATACTTGCACTGTGAGTACTTTTAGAGGAAAATTACTTTCGTTCCTCACGTAGGCACTTCATGGCATGTGGAAGCAATGGAGCCGCGTTGGTCTGAAAAGTATAGTATTTGTTGCATTCCCATGGAATTTATTAAAAATTTACCAATTACCAAAACAAACTTAGGCAAACAAAATGAAGAATTTCAGACTTCTGTAGTTAGAATTTGATGGTTATTTGTTAGCCTGAATTTAAATGTACAAATTGGGAATAGTATTTACTTTTTGAGGTTATCAGAGAGGGGGGAGGTGTCTGATGTGAATACATTGTGTTACAATCAGTATTAGGCAAAATCCTCTAGTCGATTACATAAGTGTACTGTCATTGCAGATAATAAGTTGTTTCCTTTGGCTTTGAGAAGCAGAGAATACTCCACTTGTTTCGTGACATCTGCCCTGGGCGGACGCCCTTCGTGTTTGTATCGACAGTGCTGTTCAGTTTGAAGTTAAATCTTTTTGATCTGTTTCTGCTTAAAAAAAAGATGAGTGCTTAAGTTTTATTTCTGCTCCTACATCCAATCAAACCTTGTAAGTAGAAATCTGTTTCCGTATACTATGGTGTGTGCTTTCCCATGTAAACAGGCATTTCTGCCTCAGTCAAGATAGGCCATGGAGGTTAGGGAATGTGAGCCCCCGGACAAAGGGAAAATAAATTTAGACTGGTCCGCCTCCCAAATGCCAACATTTCCTCAGGCACCTGTATGTAATGTACTCTATGTGGTAAGTTAGACCATGACGCCAGAGACAGAAATTGCACCATCTGGATCGAACATTTGACGATCATCAAGACGACAGCAATAAAAATATCTCCATGAGGGAAGCTACCAAAGAAGTTAGAAATTATTATGACTCACTGGACTGTGACGTTGCCTTCCCTTCGCCGAAGAAAAGAGCAAGTCCGAACAACTGGACGAGGAATCCTCAAGATGAGTTCAACAGAACCATCAGAGGGAGTAAAAAAATCAGTTCTGCTGTCAAATCAAATCCACACCAGAACACCCTATCCCAAAGGCGACTATCAAGAGCCACCTACGCCAAACCATCCTGTTTTCGAACACCCAATCTACACGGTTGTATCGGAGTATCAAAAAGTATTGTCGCAAATTCTTAAACTCATGAACAGCATCTCTTCAGAGATACAAGATCCATCTTTGGCAGAAGACATACAAAAAATCAAAAAACAGACTGACAACCCCAACATCACGAACGACTTAACATTCGTAGAAATTGGAAATGGTCAACATCCTACAATATAATATTCAAAGTCTAGCTAACAATGAATGAAGTGCTCTAACACACTTCAAGGCCCTGATCCAACATGGATTGTTGCGCCAACGATTATTATTATTATTATTAGCTAACAATAAGTCTGAAATAGAATATTTTGCTAATGCTCACGGCTATGACATATTATCCCTGCAGGAAATTTTTACTTTTAACTCGTCCCATCATTCTCGTTATCTAAAAGCTTTCAACCTTATGTACAAATTCAGAGAGGATGGCTATGGTGGAGTTGCCCTTGCGTTTCGAAAAGGCATAGATGCGAGGCCAATAACCTATGATACCGAGATGGACATCATTATCGCTAAGACCCTGAACCTTAATCCAAACATCACCATTGCCTCCATATATATGGCCCCACATACACCCACGACTACTTCAAAGTAGAACTGGACAAACTATTTCAATTTCTTAACAATACCCCAAACACAATAATAACGGACGATCTAAATGCCAGGTCATTTAAACTCGGGGATTCCATAGAGAATAGTAAAGGCATCTCTCAAACGCAATATGCACAATACACTCAACAATGGTTCACTAACCTTTGTGGACCAGGTAACAAATGACAAAACAAGAGCATCTGCCCCAGATGCCACTCTCACTAATTCCTATACTATATCCTGGTCCTGGAACGCACTGGTACAACCGATTTCTAAGAGCAGGCATAAACCAATACCCATCCAAGTAACACCATTGTAATTTAACAAAAATACAAAATAGGCCTGTGCATCTAAAAACTGCCTTGCAGTCCATCACTCCCACGAAGAACTTGAACGGTTTGACATCGGAAATCCAAAGTAAAATTAAAGAGTCGATATTCAAAATCCGCAACGGCTCCTCCCACAAACCATCGTGGAACAGTGATCTGAAAACACTCTTTGTAGAGAAAAGGCAAGCTCTGAGAGCCTACCACATTAATGCCAATCATAGCAACTTCATGTTCTTCTCGGTTGCAAACAATAAATGGTTACAAGCGGTGAAGGCGCCTAAGAAAAAAGCCTGGGACGAGATTTGGGAAGAACTCAGTGTTGAAAAAGACACTAAGGTATTCTGGAAAAGCATAATAAATTTTAAAAATGTTCAAGAGGAAGAAACCAACAACCGGAGTTGGAACTCTGAAAATGACCAGGAATAGCTAGAATTTCTAAGCTCAAGCTACAACAATCCAACTCCAAATTATTTTACATCCCACTTACTGACACCATCGCTGCAACAAAATTGTACTCCTGAGGAATTCGCTCTGGTCCTTAGCAAACGAAATCAATGCCACCATATGCAACTACAAATCCAGAAACTTTGAAATATATGCCACTGATGCCTCTGCCAGAGGAGGCAATCAGCAGAACTCCAAGCGGTTTGGCTTGCGACTAAATATGCGTTGGAAAAAGGTCAGAAGAAAGTGGTCATAATTACGGACTCCTTACACGTGTGCCGGATCCTGTGCAAAGAGTCTATCGCTCACTATATGGTCAATGTAGTGCCCGGCAAGGAGTGGAATCAAATTAAATGAAAGTGCACATCTGGAAGCTATTGAATGCCAGAAAGCGACATAAACCTTCTGATGGCCAACCAAATAGCGGAGGAGTGGGATGAAAGCTATCAAAATGGCATTGGCTCCAAAGGGAAATTCTTTACAAAAATTTTCCCCCATGTAAAATCATAAATAAAGCCTAGGCCTAGACGCCTAGAAGTCCACCTCTTTATAGTTACTAGTCGGATAATATGCAAAATGAATTTTACTTCTTACTACTCAATCACTTTAATATAATGAAAATTTACAAAGCAATATAATGCCCAGTAGTTCCTATTATTCGTAGTCATGCTGGCAACATAGAGAACAGTCTAGCCAACCGTGCCACAAAGTCACCGTAGGTGGTATCTGGTGTCATACATCGTTAGCCTGCCGGGACAATGTGGGACAAATCAAAAACACACGCACAGAGAAGCAAAGAATTAGAGACTACTTGTAGGTTATGTAACTGTGAAAAGGAGACTATCCGGCACATGGAATGCTGAATACTGTTGGTAAATAGGTAGGTAGGTATCAGTGGCCCACGAAGATCATAATTGACATTGTGATGCGCTGTATTGATGCCACAAATTTCTAAGGCCTTAACTGCTGTGGCACGAACAAGAGGAGCAGAATTCAGCTGGCCGAAATTTTCAAAGCCAGTCCATAGCATTCACGAAAGTTAGCAGCACTATCCCCGTGTAACTAGAGGTCTCCTTGAGGTCCTTAAAGAATGGTTTATCTAGTGTTCGTCGCCTGACGCTATCAAGAGCAGGGCAATCACAAGAGAAGTGCCAGGGGATTTCTCCCCCTGCTCTACAGCTTGCGGCAGTATACGAATTGTAGTGTATGCCGAGTTTGGCGGCATGGTCGCGTATGGGCCAGTGCCTCGCACTTTATGTATTTGCTCGCGCCGAGCGATTCTTGATATAGGAGGCAAAATCCTCCTTGACTTAGTGCAGGCGGTGAGACTTCACTATTTGAAGTCAGCTGATGCTAAGTAGTATGAGTATATTATGCTTCTAACAGGGAGGTATATTATGATTCTAACACGGGGCAAAGCAAAATCCCGCCTGGCCAGTCCATCAGCATGGCGTCCAAACGACTTAATGCGTTGCCCCACGAGCCGACACTTAAAAGCTACTTGGCTGTCGGCCAGAATGGCTATGTTATCCTTAGGTTGGGATCATGACGACAGGTTTCGAGTATCGGCAATACCTCCGGGTGGAATACACTGGCGAATCCTGTGAGAACGTATCACCCGGCTAAGCTGTGTGTATTCGAGAAAACTCCCGCACTGACTCCACAGACCATCTTTGAACCGTCGGTGAAAAATACTGTTTCATAACCTTGCAACAGGTCGTCGGTACTCCACTCTGCCCTAGTTGGAAAATATATGGCAAAGTTCGTCGCATGTGGTGTAGTCCGTTGGGAACGCCCAGAATTCCCGAAGTATTTCGTCTAAGATGTTGGCCGAAACGTTTTGCTGTGCGGACTCACGTAGTCTGACATCACTGGAGACGACAATCTATTTAATGTTAAGATCCAAGGGGAGGAGATATACCACGATATTAAGAGCATCTGGGGTATATGCGGCTCATTGAATCCTATTAAGCTTCGTTGTATTGCACTTCTTGCCCAGTGCTTTCTACCATGCAATAGAACCGTTAGAATAGGACGAACCACGACTATGTACGTCAAGGAAACCATCCTCGGTCTAAGACTCCATTTCCTTACAAGGATCCCCCTGAAGGCGTAGAAAGCTATACAGGCCTTCTTAACCCTCAGTTCTATGTTCAGTCTCCAATTTAATTTAGGATCTAGGATCACATCCAGATTACATTGGTGAGAAGAATCATCACTGACACCAATATCACTAAGTCATTGTCATACGCCACCACCTTTACCTCGCCTTGTCCAATATGCGTAGGATTTTATTTTTACCAGCGTCGGTATTTACTTTCAGTATGAAAACCACGTGCGCACGTGTCCAAGAGTGTGCTATGTTTTCGAAAGAAATGCGGTGCCCGTAAATCTCGACAAGCGACGGCCCAACCTTTTCTGTTTCTGTTGCATGACTGGCGTTATGCCATCGGGACCCGGCGATTTATATGCGGAAAATCTATTTATAGCCCAGTAGATTTTATCCTCGATAATTGCCGATTTGATAGTCTCACACGGCTGCGAAGTACATCTGAAGTAGCAGCTCCAGGGTGTCACTAGAAGATTTCATCCAGTATCCTTCTGACTTTTCAAGAAAGTATAGGTTCCTTTGTCCCTTGACTAGAATCTTACAGAATTTCGCAGATTCACAGGTGCTTTCAATGTTCCGACAATGGTCCAACTATACCGCTTTCCGGCAATTTTGGTAGTCGACTTGTATCTCTTCAGTCAGTCTTTGAATGGCTGCCAGTATTTGTGCCTGTAGCAGATGTTAAACACCCCCTGGTCAGTTTCCTGAGGCTGGACAGACCTTCATTCTACCACGGTGGCAATATCTTCTTGCTGTATTTAACAGAGCACGAGATTTTCAAGGCAGTTTCGAATGCCTTTTCCAAAGCCCCGACTTTTGATTCCAACTCATCTGTGTCTCAATATTGCCAATTTCTACACCGGAGAGTGTTTTCTTGATAACTTGACCAAACTTCCTCCAGGAAAGGGTTGGAGATTTCTACAACGAAATTTAGATTGAGAGGTTTCCAACTGTTATCTGAGAAGATCCCCAAATCAGTTCTCCCTGCTAAAAGTTCCATTAAGGATTAGTAGGGTGTTGCCAAAGATCTCCTCCCAACCTTCATTGTTCTCCAAATTGGGCGAAATTGTAGGTTGCTGCACTGCCCCTATTACGTCAATAATAAAATCAAAAAAGCATTTGTCTTGCATTGGCCTCGCAGCCTTACAACATTTTGGCCTTCTCTGCTGCGATTGTGAAAGCATTGAGTACACCAGCCGTCATAAGTACAGCTTAGTATGAAGTATAATATAGTGTCAAACTACTACTAAGCATACTCTTTGGTAAATTTTGAAGAATAATCGGGTCAAATTACTGTGGGATCATACCTTTGTTGCTAACTACAAAGTTCATCACAATAGTGTCGATCTAGTTCTGATCCTCAACGAAGGAGGAGCAATTATGAAAATGGATGTAGTTCTGTCTTTGAATCAGAACACTGTTAAAAAATTGCAAAAAAAAAATGGAGAAATATGGCTCCTTATTGAATGATATAAAGCGAACTATGAAAATTCAAGCACTTTAAGTTGTGTTCTCATTAATGAAACCAGTCCCAACAGGACTATAGGCTGAGATGTAAAAGCCATTCACACATTCTCGAAGAATCCTGTCCAGTGGCAGTCTGACTTAGCGAGCTCTGCCCGACTAACATGTGCTTACATAATTTAAAACGTTTACAAGTCGCCAGCACCTCAGATATATATCAGATTTAATAAAAAGCCTTTGCGTTTTTTCGTTATCATTCTCGTTGTGCTGTTCTACCCGAGAAGCATTTTTAATAGCAAAATTCCCAAAATGAAATTTCTTAAACCAGTTTTGGAATTAATGTTTTTTAGCATTGTCTTTACGGAGAGAAATGGTAAAATACGGCGAAAATGCACAGTTTGGTCTTCCATTGTAAAATTGTTTTTAAATCTCTAAAGCACAACCAAATACCCCACGCTTTTCTAAAAATTAAATTCAAAAGGTCAGCTGTCAAACGACATGCCAAACATATATATGAAGAGCCCCAGTGGACCAAAATTATACCAATATTATTTGCTGCAAAATACCCCAATCACTTTTTACTCAATCCAATAAAATAAGATTTAAATGTCGTCTGTCACTTCATGAAAGGGAAGAAAGATACAAAGATCCTTAAAAAAAACAGTGAGACTTGTTGATTCACCGTCGCAGTAGGGAAATATGAATACGCTTTCAAGATGCAGGGCCTATTAGACAATAGAATAACTTATAAAGGCATTAGGTGGATCAAATTCCAGCAATAATAAACCAAGGGTAGTTCCATAGAACTACTGAATTGAATAAGGGACCTAAAAGAAGACGATAAATAGAGTGAGGCTAACATCTTATACATCCCGTGTACAGGATACGCGGACTGCCAAAAATGTATAAACCTGATGTTTAATAAGGCCAATTGTATTAAACGCGGATAATTCTGTCTATGGAATTTCGAAGTACAGTAAACTAGTCGCAGAAAGCAAATTCAAACATTCGAGGAGAAGATAAAGAATTTGTTGGTTGAGGATCAGACAATTAGGATGCCCTTCGATGTAAAAGACGTAAAATAGTGAGAGAGATACAAGTTGGAATGGATATCTTGCTGTCACAAATGATAGAAAGCAATAAAGCATAAGATTCGCCATAAAGTAGGACGATTGTCTTCAAGATTAAAGGATCCAATGCCTATCCTCAATCAGACTAAGGTGGTCAGAAGATCCCGTTCAAAGAGAAAGCACTGGAACAGTGTGAGGGAATGTGTGTTGCTGGTCATAAGTCCGATTTAAAGAACAACAAGTCAGGGAACCAGAAGCTGAGCGCTTCAAGTGTAACAGGCTTTGTGTATTCCTTTTACAGTAGAATCGCTATGATTTAGATGGTCAATGAGCTGACCATTTGGTACCAAATATCGGGATTAGCGGGGTGCAAAATAAAGAAAATTAACTTTGGGGATCGACAAATTTGTACGAATTATCGGGATTCCACTGTATAAATGTTCGTAATTAGCTCGTAAATTTTGTGCATTTAGTTTGTCAGATTTGGCACTGTCATTCTCTATACTATAGCCTATATTACTGCAACAGTAGACAGTGAACCAATTTTAATAAGGTATTGTTTTACATAAAACCTTCAAAATGAAGACAAGAAAGTGTTAGCGCAGAACTAAACCACACCCACTTTCTCCTTATTCCTTCCCCGCGGAACCGCAATGCACTTCGCGGGGAGGACTACGCTTTGAGCGACCAAACCTTCCGTTCTTCGCGTCCTCCTTGCGCGCTCCGCTTTTCCAGGTTCCACCTGTACATTTACACTTTTAATTGCGGGGTTCAGCGTACACTAGTTTCCCTTCGGCTTCAACATTTGCCTGACAATGTTCTGCGGGCTTATGTTGATTTTCAGAGAGTCTTCCAGGCTCCTCCTTTCTGAATAAAATCGTGGACAGTGGAACATAACATGCTCCGGATCCTCAATTGTGCAACCACATTCAGGACAAAAGGGAAAATCATCCAACCTGAATTGGTGCAAAATACTTCCTGTAATTACCATGTCCTGACAGGAATTGCGTCAGATGGTAGCTAATCTAGCCCTTTACTATTCTGTATTCTCACACAGACAGCGTGCCTCACTTGAAAGAATGTCCATCGGGATCATTCCCGCAATAATGCACGCTGCCCCGCATAATAGCGCCACTAAGCGATTTTCACCCTCTTAAGTAGTAGCCAAAGTTGAATTTTGTATGAATGAACATTTTTCTTCTATTTAAATCTAAAATTAGAAATAACTTTTTCTCAAACAGATTGTTTTCCCATAGGCTCATATACAATGCATGGGTTATTTTGTTGTATTCGAATTTCGTGGAAGAATCCAAAACGGAAAATTTTAAAAGTCGTCTATGTTTATGTAAGAGGATAGGTGTGCTGGCCGAGTTGGAGTAGTTGACGAGAATAATTTCAATTTAGTTACCAGATGATATGAGTTGCTAATCTTACAGAAACCCACTATCCGACTGAGGCAATGACTGAACTTCAGGATGACAATAATAATCCTTTGAAGATTGCTGCCGCTTGAACAAAATGCTAGCAATCTTTTAGAATCTCACAAATATCCAATATCTTTTTTCGGTTTAGTGATCCTCCTCTTTGTGTTCAAGTGGTGACTCAGCTGATAATTACGATAAAATCATGGTGTAAAAATACAATGTGGAAATATATCATATTTGGGGGAAATCCCGCATTCATGGACCTTTCAGAATTGCAAGTTAACTAAGCACTCAACGATGCACTTGTAAACTTAAACTAGAATTAATACGAATGCTTTTAAATCGAAATTGCTCTGGTTCCTCAAGTAGGCACTCCATTGCAAATGGAAGTAATAGTGAGGCGTTGATTGGTTTCTGAAATATTAAAAACGATAGTGTCTTAATTGTTTCTCAGGAATCTAAATTGAGAAAGTAAATTTTCTTCTCAAATACGTACCTGGTACTCACGAGGTCTTCCTGGTGGTCGTTTACATTTGGCCTTGCCTTTGGGTAGGTGCCTCAGAATCCTTCTGAAGTCCACTCAACTCACTATTGTATCTCATTCGTCATCTTTACTGGGCCTAAGATTCTGCTGAAGACTCAACATGTTGAAGCATTGGTTAATCATCCGCGATTCGCCGCCCTAACACGGGACAGGCTGAAAATAAAAAAATTCACCGGATATAGTCGTGTATGGTATCAAATGAAAGGTCTCGATTAGTAGACATTAGTTTTGGCATGAACTGCAAAGTGCACGGTTAAGGAGTCAAAAAGTACGCACTTAAAGTGAAACAGGACTTATTTTCGGAACCGGTCTTATTACTAGGGCCAGATATGTTGATCGCATTGTGACATTGATTTTCAAGTTACTATAGAGATCATTTGTTGATACTTCATCTCCGAGGCATCTGAAAGCTGTTGTTACTGCGACAACCATTTTCTCTTTGTATGTTTATATATATATATATATCGCTTCGGTGTCTACTCTTACTTGATTGTTAGAGATTTTCAGTGGGGTTTTTAGTCTAGCCCGAAGGACCATGCCAACAACAACAAATATCCAAGTCTATATGCTTTGATATTCATCAGGGTGGTGGCGTTCGATTAGCTTGTTTGTTTGTGGATTCTTTTTCGCGCGGTTTCTATTTACTTATTTGCATAACAAAGTGATTAGCCCTATATTTGGTAAATTTTCGCAGGATTGAAGTATATAGTGGTGGGATGGGTTCGATTACATCGGGGCCGTTCCAAATCGGTGTAGATGATTCCGCGTGCATTCCAAAAAACTAGGACGGTAACCTCGCCTGCCGATTTCACTGTCCTTGTCTTCTTGGGAGCCCATTGACTTTTTACAAGTTCACTATGTTCCTTCATTTCTAAAGTAATGAATCGATCCAGAAACTCATCAGAATTGGAAGGAAAAACTATCGAAACAGTCTCAAAGTCGGTCATATGGTTGCGTTTATTTTCTACTAGGAGCAATTACTCTTACACCCAATTTTACGTACAATATCGGAAACACTGTACCATGCGATATTTTCGTGGCAATTGTTTCGTCCACTTTAACTGGTCGATCATCTTAAACCATATTGTCAATCATTTTGGGAGTAGTCACTTCCACTAGTTGTCCCGAACGATATTCATCGTTTGGGAATTTACGACGATATTTACATTTACCTAGTTGTAAACAATTGCAAATACAGCCCCAGGTGTTCCATGAACTTCATCCAACTCGGCGTTGGTATTAATCTCTTTCGGTGTTAAGCCTTAGCTGCTCGAAACTCACTTTTTCATTCATCATCAATTTGTTCCTTCAATTGATAATAACAAGTCGGAACATTGGAAGCTCGCGCTTCGGGTAGAAAGATTTTGTGTTCATTTTATGTAAGAAACTTCAACGTATATTTTTCTATCCGCATATAGCTAGAAATCCAACAAATATGAAGGAATATTTTTCCAAACTACAAGATGTAGATATTTATTACAGTCATAGATATTATGCTGCCTATTTCCGAATACTGTACATATATATGCACGTATATAAATCGATCGTACCCATATTTCCGATTTACTTCGTGCAAAGTTTCACCCCCTATAACTTTGTTAATAATAGTTGAATTTTCTTCAAATTTAACCATTGCGCATTATGTTATCCATTACACCCATGCCAAATTTTGTACGTTTGGGATGGGCATAAGGAGGGTTGCCGAGTATATTTCTAAAATGTGGAAATATACTGTTATTAACTTTATTTGTGCAGATATCGGAACAGGATGTATTTTGGGGACTAGATTTCATAGAGATGCACTACTGTGATTTTTTTCAGATTTTTTGGTTGGATAGGTTCTGAGATCGAGACCTGTTACACTTTTTGTGGGTCATATTTTGAGCCCTCACCCCCCTGTCAAATATGGACCAAGTTTCGAAAAGTATGTAATGAACTTGGAGAAATAGGAAGATCAGACGATCATCCTAAGTGGTCGAGAATGACCTAGCGGGAAGAGCTATTCCGGAAACCTAAAAAGTTGGCGAAATTGACCGTGAAGGTCAGCCCGCAAGCTTCATCAAAGTGCTCGATCGACACGTTCTTGCACGCCTGTGTTAGCCAGGCTCGGGAATGTGGGGGGATGGGGGGTCCTTTGAGCGCTTTGATCACTCACGTATTATTAATACAAAATCAACGTGTCTATACCGATGCGTGGGTCCGCACCAGATTTCAAAATAGACAATAACGAAGGAATTCGCGACGGCCTAACGAAAAAAAAACCAGAACGCCAAAATTGCCGTAAGGCTCTGGACTCGAGTGCCGCGATCGAGAGAGAAGATCCACTACCTACCAACTTGTGTTCAGTTAAGGAATTTTCTAGCCTATTAGCTAACGAACGCACAGTTTTATAGTAACTGTCGAAATCTTCGGATGGACCTTGCATACGGTCTCGCATCAGTTCAAGGATATCCCAGTCATCTAAAGAATCCTTAAACTGCTGGCGAAGAGCCTCACGAAAAGGCGTCCACTCGATTCGTCCGACAAACTGGCGGTAGTCCCAGTACCAATCTGCTGCTCTATCTCTGAATAGGGGTGTTTTGGTCGAGGCCTCCACGCGGAAGAGGAACTGGTTGATGGGCAAAGTTTTTGATGTGCCATCAAAAACCAAGTCCCAGGATATCAAAAATGTGTAAACACGACCCGCCGACATAGTATTAAGCGGTCGTGTCTGGCATCCATAAGGCGAATCGTCATCGTCAGAGTCGTTAAAACTGTACATATAGTCGAGTCCGGAGCCATCATGTCGGTTAAAGTTCTCGGATCCGGACCTGTCGTCAAGTCCATAAAAATCAACGTTACGTCTATGACCGTGCCTGTAAAAATTGTTTCTATTCAGTCCATCCTCACGTCTGTCCGAATGCCATCGTCACGTCTGCAAAAATGTAGTGCACGAGTTGAGGCATGCTGATGTTGAGCTGCCTAATGTATTGAATGCGTGTTCGTGCTTGGAAGGAACCCACAGGTTCTCTCCTCGCAGACTCACGCCACCGTCAGTCGTCAAGCTCAGCAAAGCTGCAATGACCTGAAGGTAGCGTGGAAGGAAGGCGATAAAGTTCGCGAGACTGGTGAACTCTCCGATGAGACAACAACTTTGACGTACAAAATTTGGTGTCAATCGCTATAACCGGCTTCGAGAAAAATGCGTGTGACGGACAGACAGACATATAGTAAACCGATTTTGACAAGGTTTTGTGTTTACAGAATGTATCCTATATAACTGAGATTTTGAAAGCTATCTAGTGTGGTATGATACTTACTAAAAACTCCGTTTCTGATGCCAGGACGGCCATCTCTTGGATTTTATTATCCGGAATGAAAGAACATTGAAAGGAGGAACTAGTAGTAATAAAAGCAAATCGGAAACCAAAGGCTCGCTTAAAATAATTTTTACATGAATTTTTAATTTACACCAGCCTTGCACTGTACACGAGAAGGGAGTAAGCAGCTCTCAAAATAAATATTTTTTTTAAAAGTGGACACTCATTTTGCATGAATGGGTTCCAACATTTTTCTTCTATTTCAATCTAAAATTAGAGATAACTTTTTCTCAGATTGTTTTCCCATCGGCTCATATACAATGCATTCGAATTTCGTGGAAGAATCCGAAACGGAAAATTTTGAAAGTTGTAAGAGGGTAGAGTAGGAGAATAATTTCAATTTAGTTACCAGATGATATGAATTGCTAACCTTACATAAACCCACTATCCGACTGAGGCAATGACTGAACTTTAGGATGACATTAGTAATCCATTGAAGGTTGCTGCCGCTTGAGGAAAGCGATGAAAAAAGCTAGCAATCTTAGAATCTCACAAATATCCAATATCTTTTTTCGGTTTAGTGATATGATTCCTCTTTGTGTTTAACTGGTGACTCAGGTGGTCATTACGATAAAATCAGGGTGTAAAAATACAATGTGGAAATATATTTGGGGGAAATCCCGCATTCATGGACCTTTCAGAATTGCAAGTTAACTAAGCACTCACCGATGCACTTGTATACTTAAACTAGAATTAATGCGAATGCTTTTAAATTGCTGTCGTTCCTCACGTAGGCACTCCATTGCAAATGGAAGTAATAGTGAGGCGTTGGTTGGTTTATGAAACGTTAAAAACGATAGTGTCGCAATTGTTATTCAGAAATCTATTTGAGAAAATAAATTTTCTTCTTAAATACGTACCTGGTACTCACGGGGTCTTCTTGGTGGTCGTTTACCTTTGAACTTGCCTTTGGGTAGGTGCCTTAGAATCCTTGTGAGGTCCATACGCGCTACATGACCTGTCCACTACAGCTTTCGTATTTTGAATTGCGGCTTCTGCATCGTCGTATAATAGGCACAACTCACTATTGTATCTCATTCGCCATCCGTACTGGACCTAAGGCCAACGACGAAAAATATCCAAGTCTATATGCTCTGATATTCATCAAGGTTGAACACAGGTGGCGTTCGATTAGCATGTTTGTTTTTCGCGTGGTTTCGATTTACTTATTTGATCAGCCCTATGTCAGGTAAATCTTCGCAGGATTGAAGAGTATAGTGATGGGTTCGATCACATCAGGGCCGTGAATTATCGTCATGTTAATCTGACCTCAACGATTCAAACGGATATTCAAATAACTATGAATTTACCCACAATATTCCCTGATTTTAGGAACAGCAAAAGGAAATATTAAGTTCGAAATTGGTGCAAACATATTTCCGGGTCGGACATTTTGTTGATCGCTTTGTAAATCAAACTTGGGAAAAGTGGGAAGTTTATAATGTGCCACTGTTTTCTCATGCTGTGGGAGGAGTGAAAAGCTTACAGGTATACTACGGCTTCCGTCAATGTCTCAACGCTTGAAGAGTTGAAGAACGCAATCCGACTTAAAACGTTTGTGTTTCGCCTGACAACGGAATTGCGAACACTATTTCCATGAAAGAAGCCAATAAAAACCGAGCTTCAAAGTCGATAAAGACAAGCTTACTCTTATTTGAAGTGGATATATTGCAGGTGATTTTGAATTGAAGCCTCTACTGGTGTGCCATTCGGAAAATCTAACTTCTTTGAAAAATGTAGGCTGCTAGTTATCTGAAGATACATATTAAACTAGTTGGGAAATCGGAAACTGAATGCTTATAGTAAGAAAGGTTTCGTGTTTCCTTATGTGAGGAACCTTAATTGCATAACAATTCAATTTGTATATAGTTAAAAATTCAATTGTGCATTACTTTTCAAGATAATTGTCAACTTCATATTCTTTGCCCTAGCAATTCAAATCCCACATGGAGCAAAGTGCATATAACAGACGGTAAACCGTTTTTATTAAGGTTTTGTGTAAAACAGAAATTAAAAAAGCTTCAGTGATTTCCACATTTACTCGCTGTTATATTGAATTTTGTGTCAACTATCAAAAGTGATGCTCCAGAAAAATCAACATGTACAACATTTCGTTGATAGTTGTCAATGCTTCTGACTATTCTGCAATTCATGTGCTAAAGTGTAATTAGGTATGTACTTCTAAATATATGAACATCTATCAAGCTTTGACTCAGTGATGTTTGAGTTAAGATGCAATTTCTTTAAATCAAATATCATCCCATTCCTGTAATTTGGGGTTACAGGAATGCTCTCAGTTTTCCCTGCTTGTCGTAAAAGAGATAAAAACAATCTGCAATTTTGAAACTTTATTCCTAACGAAATGTCAACATCGCTTTGGATTGGGACTGACTCACGGCTATGACGTTTGGCCTTCGAAAACGAACTATGATTGTTTTTTGGAGTGTGCGCGCGTTCTACGATAACGATATCGGGGGTCCCCAGAATGCAAGCGAAAATTTCAACGATATTAGCTTCTAAACCTAAGCGAAGTAAATGGTGGGACTCTTGAGAGTACTCCTCTCACTCTTGTGTCAATGTGCCAAGTGGTAGCAGACGCGGATCCGTTGTTCAGTTGTTTTTGACGGCTATCGCAAAGCGTGGTCTCTTGATCCAAGAACGAGTTTCTGCAGGATCCTAACTGTAAGGTTCCGACCCAGATTAAAAAGCATCACAATTGACATTGCTATGCACCAACGGAGATTTCCGATATAGTGAAGAAGGATGCATTCTACACGCATTTAAACACAGTTCAGGAGAGGCTTCCTAAAGGTGACATTACGAACGTGATGGGAGATCTAAATGCCAAGTTGGGGTCTGACAATACGTTATACGAACTTGTGATAGAGAAGCCCGGTATTGGCGGCGGTAACGATAATCGCATCGTCATTGGTGGCATATTGTTCGAGCACAGAATCTGTTATAAACTCTGTTGGGTTTCAACTGACCGACCCCATATGAGCAATGAGGTTCACCACTTTGCGATCAGCAGTGGATTTAGGAGTTGTTTTCTGGATGTGCGTAATAATAGAGGTGCTGATGTCGGCCTCGAAAGGGATCGTTCGCTTATCTTCGAGAGTTTCGTCCGCGACTTCTCGCAGAGTGAGTGGGGTGTGACCTCCTAAGTTCAACATCGACCGCTTGTATGATCCAGCTGTCGCTCAACTGTGGGTGTCATAAAATCTGGTTTACTGGCTTAATCGTTGAAGCGAATCGATGAACGGAAGGGATTAAAAGTTCTATTGATCTTGGAATCTGAAGGCGGGCGTGCCACGCTCGAACTCCGATACCGTGTGAAATCCCGAGAAATTCTACGTAGTGTACGCCGTGACGAAAGGGAGTTCATTATTACGTTAGCCAGGGAAGCGAAAGATGCCGAAAAACAATAATTTCGGAAGTGTATGCCGCATCAGAAAAGTACTTGGATGTGGTTGCAAACCTCTCAATGGTCTTATGAGTAACGTTAATGATTAACTCTTCATGCACGGTGACGAGCAGCTGAAGAAGTGGATGAAACATTTCGAAATTGTGCTTAACCGTATCACATCCTTGGCTATCAATACACCCAAAAAAAATAAAGCCACTGAGCTTGACAGTCTCCCCGCAGAGTTATTCAACACTGCACCTGCAGTTTCTGCAGATCTGCTACTTCCACCCGTACGAAAGTGTTAGGAATCCAAAACCTTTCCCAGAGAGTCGAAGAATGGAATGAACGTTAAGACTTCAAAGAAGGGCAATTGTCTTGATTGTGAAAAATTGGAGGGATATCAGCGTGTTCCCGGCCTTCGCAAAGACAGTGGCTAAAATAATCCAAGAACTCATCAAAGAACATCAGGCTTTCCACCTATGGCGGCTTTCATTCAGCAGTTTACTTTTGCTCTTTGCTGATTCGTGCGAAATCAACTGGGTATCTGCGGCTACCAAACGCTCTCTTACTACGTGTAGCTGGCCTCAAACTTTTAGATAAGGCCCCAGTTCAGATTAATGTGCGTCAAATATCGGACGATCTTCTACAGCAATCGGTACGATGCATAAGGAAAGATGTTGATTAAACTGGAAGAAGTGAGTTGTCAAAAGCATTCCCTCCACTCTTTGCCGATTATAGACTACTCTTGTAGATCAGATGTAAATCGATCCTTCCTATGGGGAATGTTGTTTCAATTTGTACTTATTCCTCCCTCATTACGAAAGCATATGCACGATTTCCGCGCATGCAATTCTTCCAAGAAAACGAGACTAAATGTATACAACATTCGCGAATTTTGTGTATACATCCAAGTCCACTTCACATGCTGGGTAATAAAACCATTATAAACATTGTCAGTTTGGAATTAACACCACTCATACCTCTTATGTAATCCAGAATAATCTAAAAAACATTCGCAGTTGTCGTTTCGCTCGTATATGTGATGAAAACATGAGGAGAAATGATTCTTTACATAAATTCAACATGAAATCTTGAATGCCAAGGTGAAATGTGTGTTCATGCAAATTTAAGAAATCATTACGCAAAACATTTTCCCGTGTGGAAAATCTAAACGAAGAAGCATGTGTGCATGTAAGTTTTGTGTGAGTTTGGAAGTGTACCAAAGATTTGTACGGAAAAAATAAATGTTCTCAATGTTATTCCTACATTTTTGTATAGACAGCGCCAGGGAGCTAGTTATTGATTGTCCGAGCACTTGCTCGGCTATTTTGTAGAGAAAAGTTTGCTTTGTTTCAAATGTTAATGGGAAACAGGACAGTGGATTTTCATTATCTTCATGACGAGTTATTCCTTTCTACAATCTCTAATTTTGCTAATAAATGAATCAATTGTTGAATATCATTACAAAAATAATTATTTTCAATTTTTAGTAATAATACATATAGAAGGATTGTCTAAGCTGTGTTGCTTTCAAAACATTTCCTTTTTCAATCCCACAAATTAGTTTTAAAAAATCTATAGCTCTCAAGATTAATCCCCTCGGTACTTTGTTTTTATCGATTTTCGCAATTAGTGTCAAACTTCAAGATAATTCTTGAATAGATTTTTTCATATTTTCAAGAACATTAGAATGTTAGTAACGACTAGAATCCGGCAATAGCCACAAGGAACAATCCGGAAGTCATCTCTTACTCAAAATACGTAGTTGATTCATTACTAGTTCTAGTGTTTATGCCTTACTTCAGAATCGGTAGTAATTAATAGAATGAAATCAGCCTCCCTTTTAATTTTTTTTACCCTAAAATTTATGTCAATAAAATCAAGCTAATTTCAATTTCCTTTAAGGTAAAACGATCTATTTAATACCTCACGTATCGTGGGTGCGCTGCAACTATTAGGAAATCAATTTAATTTGAATAAAAGTCGATTTCGAGCCACTTCATTCGAATTTCAGAGCTCTTTGCTGAAGTGTTGTTTCCTTTGATACTTTGGAGAAATATTCGTAATTGAGTCAATAATTCAAACGAAAAATTGTTCAATACTCAATGCTGTTGACAAAAACAGGCAAACAAATTGTTCTATAAATGACACCTCAACAGATAATTATTGCTTCATAACATAAATTGCAAAATATGGTATGTTTACACCACTTAAAACACTTATTAACATTCATTGCAAGTGACTGCACCTACCAGAACATGCATTCTGAAATCGTTAAATGTCTTGAGTGTTTTTTACTTACTTTATAACAATTTTATTTTGATGGTCTTGAATGTGTTAAGATTGAAAGAAGGGCTAATAGGGTCCTTTTTCAAACTTTCAAAATGCAATGTGTTGGTTTTATTATAAAAATACTATTCAGAAAAAAATGAGAAATGTTATTGTTCCGGACATGTTTTGAGACACAGAACGCACTCCTAATTGTCGCTAATGTTAATTCTAGGATATTTGCCTTAATTATCGAGAGGATTTTTCGACAAGCCCACCGTTCGCCAAAACTCGCCCTCTGACCTATTTACTAGGGCCAAGCATATTGCCTTAATTTCGTTTATATTACATAACCTATATGTGAGAGGACGTAGGGCTAAGCTGCTAGGATTCCGAACATTCGCTGCATCAGCAATGTACAATTTCATTTGTCTTACTGAAACTTGCCTGAACAATATAATTTTTAATTCAGAGCTTCCCGTTGCTCGTTTCAAGTAACCTTATATGTAGTAGGGGGTGTTCCGATTGCCGTGAAACAGCATATTCCTATTGTCCTTATTATCTTCTTATGCACTTGTCCCTATGAGTCACTCACGGTTATTTGATGTTTGTGACGCTCAGAGTCCTGTGACCAGGAAGTACAGATTAAACCAAAAAAAAATTCCCTTCAAGTTTCATATCTGAATTTCCGGTTCTCTTGAGCAACGAGGACATCCGGCTAGATTGATCCTCCTGGTATCAACATACAATTTGATTGCATTGCATTGCATTTTATACTGTTCTTACCTTCTCTAAAATTATGTCTCTTTTGTTTTTTCATCTACATCGCCTTCCGATCCGCTTTAGCCCTGTTTCTTCCATTTCTGCTCTGATTTTCGCCATTGTCGAATTTCTTATCGGCAGTATTGATATTTCTAATCCTTTTTAAACTAGAATGTAAACAACATATTTTTCTTCTACTTTGGTTAATTTTAAACAAAAGTTTATCTGAAGGTACCCCTTCAGACAAGTTCAAAGAGATATGTATTTTCCCTCTACACAAAAAAAAGGTAATGCTTCATTGACTAAAATCTATTGACCCATACCATTCCTTTGCTGTGTGTCTAAAATTCTGGGCTTTCGTTTTGCTTCGGACATCTCCCTGCGAACGAACACCATGGGCCTCAAAGCAGGCGGTCGCCCTTAACTTATCTAAGTTTACTCACGTTATCGCTAAATCCCAGATTGAAAAGAAACATAATTAACAACTTCATCAGAGGTTTTGATTCTCCTCTTTTTTGAGTCTCTCAGGGTTCAACTTTGGTCTGTTTCTCTTCTCGTTTTTCGTTAATAATTTACACTTCCAAATCGACGTCATTTTTACACAGACGATTTGGAAGTGTTTCCAATTGTAGATTCGTCTACCGAACATAATCACCTGCACGCAGCCATAGACATACTGTATCGATTTGCACATAATTAGTTGGCGCTTAATGTCAGCAAATGTTTTCCATTAGTTTTTTTTTTCTCAAATCCCCTCCCTCACACCCATTTATTACTTGGATGGTCAATCTTTATTAGTTATTTTCTTTTAAAATGACCATCGTATTACGTCTGGCAGTAAATTTCGATTTATTTTCATTATGTCGATATCCTCAACTGAGCTATATGCTGTCCTTACCTTTATTGTATGTCATTAATTGAATCGGTTCAAACGAAGTTTACTCGTTTTTCCTTCATTTTTAAGGTTTTGTGTAAAACACAATTTTTGTCATCCAATATTGTCATGTAGAGTATCAAATGAAAGGTCTTGATTTCGGTATCAAATAAAATGTCTCGATTTCGATATCAAATGAAAAGTCTCGACTTTTCAAAGCTGGCTTCAGTTCTGGTCATTACCCATTCTCCGAAGCCTATCCAACTGAAATATCTGAAAAGAATCACAAAGCTACCACTATACGCTCCGAAATACTCTCCATACTGATATATTTTCAAATAAAGTTAATAATAGTATATCATTATGCATTTCAATAATTGACTGCAAAATCCTTAAGTTCATCCTAGAATCATGACATTTTGCAGCAATGTGAGCTATAATATAAAATCGCGACCCTACCTAGTTTGATGTAAATTCCATTTTTACTAACAAAGCTATAATAGGTCAAAATTGTCGCTTCAGTGCAAATTCTAAGGCTTCGTATGTCATCACGCGAAAGTGAATATTTTGGCATAATACATATATACATTACGTGCAAGAAAAAAAAGAAAAAAAGAAAAAAAGAAAAATTGCCACCCAAATGTTTTTATAAAATAAATATAGTTATTCTTGTTTTTTTTTTTTTTTTTTTTTTTTTTTTTTTTTTTTTTTTGAGATACTGCGAAGCTGAGATGCGTCAGCTGTTCTAGTTTGATTGTAAGTTTGTTTCTCATAGCTTCATCAGTTAGTCTTTCGACATCGATGGTATCTTAAGGTTTGGTGTAATACAAAACCTCATTAAAATCGGTTGACGGTTAAGAAGGTAGAGCGTTAGCCTCTCAATATCATTGCTCTGGGTTCGGATCCCAGTCGTGATGGATGCCTGTGTTTGTCTCGCTGCTGTGAATTTATCACTTACCCGCTAGCTCTCACATCCAATTTCGATTTTTGCTCAAATAATCTAAATATGTTTTTTCGAGGTCTGCAAAGTAGGCCTCCGTGGAGGCGATGACCTCATTCGACTCAAATTTCTGCCCGGCGAGTGATTTTATTTAAATTTTAGCCCAAGAAGGAAATTCGGGGTGAGCAAACGCGGCGCCCATCGCGCTGACAGCTTTCTCATGTTCGAAATTCCATGCAGGATATGACCCACGTGGTCTTTGGAAATGCATAATGTCACAGGTATTTCGCTCTTCTTCATTCGGCGGAATCTCGTTCAACCAATTTTTTTGCGGTCGCCATCGCAGGAGAATAGTCACCGTGTACTGCATCGAAGCGCTCTTTGATTTCGCTGTGCGACTTCCCTCTCAAAACCAAAAATCAAATTACCGACCGATAATTCTCTTCTCCATTTTTCTAAAATCGGCGGACAGTCCCGCTTCCACACGCGGTCAAAATAAAACTACGAGCCCAATTCAGCTGGAATTTTGACAGTAGTCGTCTACGAAAATGCACCACACGTTATCGGGTGGGACTAGGTATCATATTCCTTTATTAAGGGGATCATCCCGTCGGATCCGCGGAATCAAATTTTTTTCTTTTGGCATCAATTATATCTAGATATAGTGTAGAATATATGGGCAAAGTGATTTTTCGGAGTTGTTCGGAAATTATAGTGTTGAACATGTAATAACCCACATGCCAGATTTATGAGGATCGCCGTAAAAAAGCGCGTATATATCGGTCCGAATGACGTCGCTAAAAGGACAAAAATTCAAGTCAAGGTTGTACATGTGTTTTTTTAAGAAACCTAAGGGTTATGAACTAGGTATAGCAGATTAATGATCAGCTAAAATTTTATGCCTAAAAATCACATTCTACCTTTTAAATGCGTTTTTCTCGAAACTGCATATTGAAAATCTGCTGGCACCATAGCCCAAAATCTATCCAACGAAATGCTTTGAAATTTTCGCCACTTATTCGGAATATATTTCTACGGTCCGCAAACTAGGATAATTGTGATTCATTCAGTACTTTTTTTTTTCATTAAAGAAGCCTTAAAAAACACCAAAATTCACAAATAAAAGTTTAACGTGCCACCCAAAATTTAGCTTTTCATATTTTTTAATAATCCTAGTTTGCGGACTGTAGTTAAGTCTGCACATTAAAATACCGTTTACCTTTTTTCTTTAAGATGGCTACAGCGCCCTCTAGCGTGGCAGCAGAAAAACACCTTTTTTTTAGAAATGGGTGTATAAATGTGTGAATAAAAAAATTTACTGAATAAGTCGCAATTATCCTAGTTTGCGGACCGTATAAATATGTTCTGAATAAGTTTCGTTGAATAGATTTTGGGCTATTTTGGCAGCAGATTTTCAATATGCGGTTTCGAGAAAAACGCATTTAAAAAATAGAATGTGATTTTTAACCATAAAATCTTAACTGACCCTTAATCTGCTATCCCTAGTCCACAAAACGTAGGTTTCTTAAACAAAGACATGTAAAGTCTTGGCTTCAATTCTTATGATTTTAGCGAATTCATTGGAATGTCATTTGGACCGATAAATACGCGCTTTATTGCCGCGATCGACATAAACTTGGTATGTGACTGTTTAACACTGTAATTCCCGAACGACTCTGAATATCAAAAAATCACTTTGTCCATATATTCTACACTATATCTAGATACAATTGATGCCAAAAAAATCGATTCCTCCTTCTTGTTTTAAGTCAAATTCCGCAGATTTGCTAAGGAATAATCAAGCATTACTGTGAAATAATAACTAACAAAAGGGCTATAAGAAAATCGCAACGCTGACATAATGGTCAATCATGCTTTACGCTCGACCCCAAATGGAATGTTATGTCGCGCGTGACGATGAGGTCAGATTTCAGGCTATTTCTTGCTAGAAATGAAATGCGGGTTTTTCCTACTCTTAGTGAACAAATAATGTGAAAGGGAGGTATACCTAAATTATGCAATATCTTAGAATTAATTACGAAAAAAGGAAAGTAGAGAGAGATGGCATTCAAAGCAACCTTCAATGAGTTAAGAAATTTTCTAAAAAACACATCAGTGTATTCAAAAAATCATCCATCAGGAGACTCCTTCAAACTCTAACTGCCGCCAAGTCTATTGACTACTCTTTGTGGAATGCTGCCAAATGTCTAAAAAAAATCATGGTTGAATGATCCATCTATAAATTCAAGCGATGGGGATTGGATTGAAAAAAACCTAAAGGTGAAAGGTCTTCGCATAACATCTCGCGAATGTCCTCAAGCCGTTCCCATAAGGCTCATACTTTTGATAAGGCTTGCAAGTTTGAATTCAAACTACACAAAGTTCTTCCGAAGCAATATTATGAAATTCCAAAATCATAGAGTCCTCCTCAAAGTACGGTGTGGACACTGCTTTTCGGACATGAAGAAAATTTCAGCAGATGCTCTTTAAGGTATATGTGATAAATTTTTCATCTTGATATCGTAGCTAGTTTTCGGAATACGTGTCAATTTATGCACCCATCTCCAAAAAAAGCTGTTTTTCTGCTGCCACGCTGGAGGGCGCTGTGTTCATCTAAGGAAAAAAAACTAAACGGCATTTTAATGTGGACAATATTCCACGGTCCGCAAACTAGGATAATTAGAAAATATTAAAAGGTAAATTTTTGGTGGGGTTTTAAACTTAATTTTTTGGATTTTGGTGTTTTTTTACGGCTTTTTTTATGAATAAAAAAAAACGACCCGTCCAATTGCAATTATCCTAGTTTGCGGACCGTAGAAATATGTATTAAAGAAGTCGTGAAAATTTCAAAGAATTTGGTCGGATAGATTTTGAGCTATGGTGGCAGCCGATTTTCAAGATGCAGTTTCGAGAAAAACGCATTTGAAAATTTAAATGTGATTATCAACAGTAAAATTTTAACTCACCATTAATCTGCTATACTTAGTCCATAGAAAGCACCCTCCGTTTCTTCAAAAAGGTCTTGTAAGGCCGATTGTTGCTCTCTGGTTTCAATTCTGGCTCTTTTAGCGAGGTCAGTCGATCGTCGTTCGGAACGCCAAATTCGCGCTTCATCACGTCGGTCGACATAAACCTGACATATGTGGCCAACTTGACATCCCATTGTCACTAGGATTTTGGGAATGCCATTGAATCCTTCATTGAAAATAATTACAGCCAGAAAAGTGGCTATTTATACGACCTTGGCCCCAGAACGAAGGTGCTTAGGTTCGAAAGTCCATTTAACAACTCATTGTTATTCTGGGTCTCTGCTTCTAAACATCTGTTCAAGAGATCATCTCGAGACAAATCTTCGTAGATTGGTTTGATGATGTTTGAACTTCTTCAGTCAAAGGTGCCTTCTCGTGGTGGAAACTATCCAGTTCTCCTTTAGCTTCCGCTTTGCACCATTTGCATCAACTGTCCTCGCCTGCTGGACAATTTTGATGCTGAGGATTTTCATCTTAGAACATTTATGGAAGAAAGTTGCCCAAATTTCTTGCTTCATTCCTTCTATCGAATTTGCGTGTCGGCAAATAGCTAGCCCAAAAAATGTAGTGAGGTCGTTAATAACCTTATCAGTAAGTTTTCCAGCCCCTTTTCCACCAATGCCTTTGTGATTCTTCTTTGCATTTCTAAGCCGCGTTCCCATTCTTTTCTCGACATGTCCTACGCGCTCCTTTTTACTACTACGTATATTTTATTATTTGCAGAAATACCGGAGAAAACTCCAGCCAAATCCAATATACAATATACAAAACTTGTCGCAATTGGAACATCCATGTTCAGGCTTGCTAAAAGTTTCGCTGCTGATGTTGATGCGAAGTCCTTTTTCTTCTCTGATAAGTATCGATTCCCATGAAATATTCGTTTTTTAGTGCGAGCATGACGTTGAACGTTAAAGCGATCTTCCTTCGTACGATCCATTTAAAAAAATCACTGAATACACAAACAGCACAATACTTACAACAAAATATAACTGAGTATGGCTTGAAAGCCTTTCAGTGCTCACTCTAGACTGGATTATCCTTTTTATTCCAAACAGCAGATAAGTTTAGACAATTGATTGGTTTTCCATCTTTTTAGATTTATACCTGTGTTCGAATTTATAAGGCTCAGGTAAAAAACTAACAGGTAAAAAAAGATTCGACGCTCTTTCTCATCGAGTATTCTAGCCGCGGCTGCAAACTCCTTACCTGTTTAACACTGTAA
Organism: Hermetia illucens; assembly: GCF_905115235.1. Taxonomy (NCBI): domain Eukaryota; kingdom Metazoa; phylum Arthropoda; class Insecta; order Diptera; family Stratiomyidae; genus Hermetia; species Hermetia illucens. Next base: position 149,652,207 of record NC_051849.1, read on the forward strand.
TTTCTGAACGACTCGGAATATCGGAAAATCCTCTTGCCCGTATATTCTCGACTATATATAGATACAATTCATGAAGAAAAAAAATAAATCGATTTCTCCAACCCGACACACGGGATGACCCTCTTAAATCATATAATTCCTCGTCGCATAAAACTTCGTAATCATCTTCATCTCACTGATAGCAACACACGCTGCAAAAATACCGCAAAAATGAGTTTCGGTCAAGGTGTTTCATTACTATGGAACGCACATACTCGTATTTCGTTTAACTAGCACCAAATATAGTATAGCATTGTCATTTTTCATCTTATACCAAAAATTAAACAATATACCCAATAAAATACTAGAAGATATCAGAGAATTCATAAGCGCTTTACAGGTATTTTCCAACTTCCATCATTTCCTTTGATAGAATCCTATTAGGAAGAATATAAAGGCGATTCCATGAAAATTACTGTTTAATGTAGAGAGTGGTAGTCATGTGTGAATTTTTCAAATTTTACGCAGTGGTTGCTTTGAAATTTTAAGCTTCCTCGCCAAATTTCAATTTTGAACAAAGATCACAGAAGTTTTCATACCATATCTGATGCCAGAAAAGTCTAAAAATTATTAGATCGTTTTTCAACTCCAGATTCTATAAACTTCCTTGATTTAATCTACCTAACAGTAAGCAGCGTTACCAGTTATAGTAAATTTATCAAATATGGAGCTGTACGAAGAAAGATTACGTTTATCCCCATTCGGATTTGCGCTCGTTTCCCTACAGAGCGAAACAGTATAAAAAGATTTTTATAATATTATTCTCTGTTCTCTTAGACACTTTTCATTGATAAGTGTACATTCACGAGTTCATTGCTATTCCCTCTTATCGCCGAAGCTATAGCTTAGCGCCAATTTAGCATTGAATATCATTTTCTCTTTCAGTTGAATTTCCGTATTCGATAATTTGTTACTATGTATCAATCTATCTATAGCGGCGACCCAGAAATTAAATAGAATATATTCGGTCGTAAATTGGTTCGCAAAATATTTTCGTCAGAAAAAAAATTTAATGCTGGAATTCTGGCTTAGAGACACAACATTTTAAATGTTGTGCTGTGTCAGTCTAGATTTTGACCTTTGGTGAGCTTTTTCCGTGGAAAGTATGAATTACGGCTGAATGGCAGAATTATCAACAATTTTGTTGTCTGGCTTTCTTGAGTCATTAAGCTCTTTGATTATTTCGTATAACACGGGCAGATTATAATGACCTCATTTCAAAACGTATTTTCTGCCTTGAATATCGGCTTAGTGATCCAACATTCCTAAGCTAGAACAAGCGTAAAAAGGAAGTCCCCATAAATCGTAAACAATAACTCGAACTATCGAACCATATGTAATAAATTATTTACATCTTCACTGATGTGAATTCCAACAAATACTAGTTACTAATTGAGGGAAAACTTCATATGAAATTGAAAAAGAATTTTGTGTAAAATTGTGTACGTAATGTTAGATTTTTCAAGTTTATTCAAAAAATGGCAAAAGTTGTACACTTAGATATTCTCGGCCTTTATGCACCTCATCCCCTTTAAATAAAGATTGGATAAGATTTACTCCACAATTTTCGTCATCTATTCCAAGTTGTCGACTTTTTCCATACTTAATCTCCAAAGAGTAAAAACACTCATGGTATCTATATCTCTTAATTACTTGGTAGTATTCTGATTTAGAGATGGAGATAAATAAAGTATAGAAGGAGTAACTGCACTATACTAAATTCCATCCTTTTTGGGGACAGGCTGACCAAGAAAATGCATTTAATGGCGTTCAAAAGATCGTGTTCATGTCGCCGGACGCGCCCTCGTCGTGTCGAGGAATATGCACGCGTTTTTAACTATGGAGGGTGTCATGAGATAGGCAAATTAGTCCGAGCCAAGGAAATTAGTGGCTGCACGCTAAGTAGTGGTACCCTCACTGGAAGTCGGAGATAGTTCCGATCTTCAACAAACTCGGTGGTGCGATGTCAAAAGCTACGACTACAACTTGAACATGGTAAAAATGGCTATAAACTTCTTTATTTTGGTACCCTATACACTATATCTTCATAAAACCTCGGCAAATTATCACCATAACAGACTGCAAAACCGTTCCCTATAAGTCAATCGCACCTCACCTCACCGATCAAAGCACTGATTAAACAACATAAGGAACGCAATGGTTTATCGCGAATTAAATGGTGGCGATTTCACGAGAAAAGGGAAGAAGTGATTTTACACGATTGCCGACCATTACTAAGAATCGTGGGATCTAGCGAAAAACAGAATCCACAACCCCATGCAGCCCTCGCGTTCAGCAAGTTTGGTAAGCGGTTCTTAACCAAAAATATTTGTTTGAAATAACGATATCCAAGTGAAGGCGCGTGAGAAGAAGCGCGTCTATGATAAAAGTTTCGTTCTGGTCAATTTGAGAATTTACAAGAATGAAAACTGGGAAGCAGAGAAAGTGATCACTTGGGTACCAGTGACGGTCCATTGCAAAGATCTTTATGATAAACTGGATAGTCGGGACGGGTGAAAGAGACCGTGTCGACTTGTCAACAGCCGACATCAACGCACACGGATATGAAACACTTCTGTTATGCTAAGGAGGGGAATCACATTAGCAGGCCTATTTTCACATATGTTTTTGGGAAAAATCAAATGGAATTCAATTAAATTTGAACATAATATTAATCGTATTCCGAACAACTTTTGCGATTGTTTTTTAAAAGTTTCAGCCGCTGACGCGTGTAGCGGTTCCAATTTACAACAAATTCAAATGCACTTCTGGACATTGGAGCCTGAGCCTGAATCCGATAATCACTCGGTTCTACCCTAGTAAAATCTACAGAAACATGAATTTCCCTTTGACATTTTCGTATGGAAGGATGCCATTTTTCTGTGGCTGGGAGTGGTTTTAACTTTCCAAAATCGTATATTGTGTATGAGTATGTTTCGTAAAGATGTCATCTTGTTCAGATTTTGAAAAGTAATCATTTTAACCGTAGACGTGATTCAAAAAGTGTGACACTAGGTTCCCTATTGCTACACTGCCTCATATCTGTTATGTTTATTCTGACAAGTTTCATGAGTATACCCGTTTACTCCAAATCCTTTAAAGATGAGGTCCTCTCTGTTCCTGATTGATCTTCCAGAGTCTAATCCACCTAATTCATTGAACCTACCCAGCAGCCACTTGGCAATATTTTGCCTGGGCCACAGACTCGCCCTTGATGGCTTCATCAAGAACTTTAGAATACCGAAACTCAAATTTTGATTCGCTTAAGCGCTAGCGTTATAATTAAATTTAGTATGATTTGTTTAATAATATTAGGGTTCGCATCAAACTTCCCGGGATTGTTTATATTATGACTTTTGTTGCTGGAAATGTTTGTACTTCTAGAATGAATTTAGAAGCTTTTGCAAGTGAATATCCGAGTTGTGGAGAAAAACTGTCATTTCTTTTATTTGAGAATAATTTGATACGCAATCATTATGATTTGGTTCGAATTCTGAGGACAAAGCCTGCCTAATGTTATACCTATACATCTCAAATGATCTCAGTGATACAAATACTTGACATCTTAGTGAATTTTTCCAATCAGCAAAATTGAGTGCCAAAAAAATATTTTGAGATTTATATTAGGGCTCATCCAACGAGTCGATGTTTTTCATAACTGTTCGCACTGAAGTTTTATTTAATCTCTCCTTCAACCACAATTGGTGCAACCTCGGTCAGAAATTTAGATGAAATTTTTTATATGATGACGGTATGCATCTGCTGGAAGTGCTATTATTGCAATTAAAGCCTAAAGCAGAGGGTGACACTATAAATTCCAAATTAAACATTCGAAATCTAGTAAGCCTTGAAATAAAAAATCAGTTTTCGGGGTTGTCAATAACAAAATCAAAGCGGACAATGGACTTTACCCGAATTCAAGATTATGATCCAGGACAAAACTGAAAATTTCTGAAATATTCAAAGATTGCAAGTGTCAAAGTACATCCAATATGTATTTATATGTAAATAATGTTCAAAATTATCAATTTTCAAATTCCACGTTGCCATGCCGAGCATTGATTTTGCTACACAGAGATAGTAACAGCCGACAACACACCGAACACCAAAATAAGGGTCAAGGGATTAGTCGTAACGCGTGTGATATAACTGATTGGAGTCCGAAACAAATGTTTGATCAGATAGGAGCATCCGTCAAATGACGCACGCAGTTCATGTTCATCTATCAATATTTAACTAGTTATGAAAATAGTGACCAACGCCGTCGAATCTTTGTTATCAACAAGATTGAAACATGATGTGTAGGCTTTCCAAATGTTAGCATTCTCATATGGTTCAAGGTCGGACAAAGCGATAAGAATAGAACAGGAGAAATATTTAAGCGATTTTTTGTTGTTAGAATTCTTAATGAATGTTCTTAGAAGAAAAAGATTAGGTTATCATAGGTGGAAGCTTGCATTTGCTCTTTTTGGATTTTTTTGATTCATATATATTGCTGATCTGAGCAAAGGTGTCACAATGGAGGAACAATGGAATGGAACCATACAAAACAGGAATAAAGTCGGCTTCCAAATAAAGTGTTTATAACAGCAATTTGGGCTTCAACACTGAGGGTATTTGAGTCTTGGAATTAAGAAGAAAATTATTCAACAAACCATTAGTTTTTAAAACCAAGTTCATATCATCGATGTGAAAGTTGAATCCCTTCGTTTTATTCCACAAGGTTGGTCATGGAAGTTCGTACTTAGCTTTGTGATTATCCTGCTACTTTAGGCTACCATTTATAGAATTTTACAAAAGTGTGATAAGGAATCTAAAGCACAATATCTTGGAAAAAATATTAATAAGAAAAAACAAGTCGGAAAACAGGATGCATATATTGCCTGCTACTGACATTCATAGTCAGAATTTGCATTAAAGCCACAAATATGACCTATCACAACTTTGTTAGTAATAGTGTGATTTCCACCAAACCATAATATTATAATTATAGGATCAACTTGAAGGGGGTTTTGCAGACAATTAATAAAAATGATAGTTTTATACTATTATAAACTTTATTTGAATTAATATCGATATGGGGGGCTATTTCGGAGCTTAGGCACCGTATAGTGGCGGCTTCGGGATTTTTTTCAGATTTTTCTGTTGGGTAGATTGTGAGAAAGATGTTAAGATCAATTTTGGTCAGGGAGTTACCATCAGCTCGGATATCATGACCATATCATCGAAGGCGCCTATATCGTAATTTTTCAAAAAGGAAAGTGCTATCTTGATGAACATGAACGGATGCACAAAGTATGATCAACAGCCAAGATTCTCGACACAGTTCCAATCGTTATTCAGAAATAAATAAGATAATGCTACTTGATGAATTCAAGCAACAAATGTTCATCGAGACCACGGCTGAAGGTCGTTTTCCATTGCTTCTGACACGAACAGTGTTTAAACCTTGCAAAACTATATCTTGCTACTTGTAAAATTGATAGAGTTGTATCTGATTATTTTAAATATTGTTCTAATTTCTTACAAGGAAACAAAAAAAATACAATTGATAGATTACTTCAAAAGAATTGTATTAGCTAATATTGTTATCTGTTTTATGAACTGTCCAAACAACAAGAATACACCAAAATTTACATCTATTTTATGTTTAGAGTGAGACTTAGAGCTGACATTGATAACAGTAGAAAACGTTTCCCCATTAGATAAGAAGTCGATTTACTACAATAATTGTAACATAAAAGAAGAAAAGCATGAATTAACATGGGGTGATTATCATCTAGAACGATTGCAAAGCCAAATATCACTACTAACAAAGTTCGCTTAAACAGATGAAAAAAATCATATATTACAAGCCACTAAACCATATAAACGATTGTGGTTTAACGCTTCTTTTTCAATAGATTGATAGACTAAATTGATCTTTGGCCTCCCGGATTGAATGCCGTATGTACTCTAGTAATTTGCAACTGGCTCCTACAATCTTCTTCTAGATCCTTTCGTTTCAACTTTATTTTTTAATGAACGGTTGGGAGATCTATATTCGTTAATATTTTGTATCAGTCGAGTCAATTGGGATTTTCAAAGATTCGTGAGAGTCGATGCGTCATCCTGAATTCTCCCTTACTGCTGCAAAAGTTTGCCGTAAAATCCACTGTAAAACGGCCACGAAGATCGTGATTCATCTATTTTTCACCTCCCTATCGAATAATATGCAACTGTTATTAATGGTGAATACCGAAGAGGCTTCAGGAGCAGACAAGCGATAATACATTAAATGTTATCAATAGATCTAAAACAGTGAAACTCCTTTATAATGTATTTAGCAATTCAAAAGGTATTCTATCCATTTCAAATGCTTTATTTGTCTTTAGGTAGCATAGAGTAACTATTGTCGGTGACATGGCGACATCCATTGACTCTAAGATTTCTAACCTGTCGTTTGAGGTTGAGAATGCGGCTGAAATATTTTACCCATTTGGTTTCAATGTCAGTAATTCCAGGAGTTCTCACGACTTATAGCCTGTCAGATTTTAGAATCTTGGGGTTTTTTGACTTGGGCAGATTTTTGTATATGCTAGAGGTGTGCAAAATATCACCTTAGTAGATAATGTGATATCAGATCACTTTTTTTTTTTTTAAAAGTAATATCACAAATATCACCTTTCATTACTCTAACCGCACATAAGATCTTATTTCATCAACATCAAATGTTAATACTCGGCAGCCAATATTACCAAATGTTACTTATTACTAGAGTGTTTCTCCTTACAGTTATTACATTAATGGCGTAAAGTGTACGTCAGCGCCATCAGTGAAGAACTAATGAACCTCTCTAGCAAGAGAAGAAAAAGATTCCGTAAAAAATACTAAATAGTACATACAATATTTTCGCATGCAATGAACCAGGTAATCATGCTTTTTGCGTGAGGGTTACATTACTTCACTTAGAAGTTAACTTTGCTTGGCATAATTAAAAGTCTGTCTATCACGCACAAAATCCAAATCGTCTCTTCATATGAAAGCTAGCTGAAAGGACAGATTCATAATCGATATTCGATATCGGCCCTCCACAGTCGCCTCGATCACTTGTACTATTAAATTTCACTTAGGTCGAGACTATACACAGATCAAGCAGCAGCCGACATTCATCATCAAGCGCTAACATTGCAAATCAATTACTTAAATCGAAAAATCTCCATACCTATATTCACATACACCCCAAATCATTTTCTAGTCAGCCAAAAGAGCAGGTAATTATAATTGGAATAGATTTCCAGGCGATACTCGCCGTCTTCATCGACTCGACAACTGCCGCCGCCACTTGTACTACGAAGGGCCTTGATCTTGAACGATGTTTTGTATTGTGATATTACATTACCTATCATCGAAGTAATATCACCATGACTTTGGTAATGCAGTGATGTTAGGTAATGTTGTAATGTTTAAATCCCGCTCACTGAAGGCAATGTGATATTTCACTTTAAGGTGATATCACTTCTGTGGTATTGCATACAGAGGCATACGAATGTGCACATATTTAGTGGTTTTTCGCTTCTGCGTGTGTTGAATACATACAATTTACTCAAAAGCACAAAATTGGGTATACCCCTTTTCTCTCTGAATATGATCATGTGTGAATTATAACCTTAAAGTGGACAGTTTAACATAATAAAGGTCCATATATTCTTGCTAGTTATAAATTTCAAGGCAACTATTCTAGAACGTCCCTGAAGCAAAGCCTACTACAATTACATACGCACATGATGTAATGTTGCAATAACATAAAATAACATTGCTTTAACAATTACTGGAAAAAAATGATGATTGATCTGCACTGATTTGGTCCTTGTCCTATTGTCGAAGTTAAGCGTTTTTAGGAATAGTTAAAATTTAGATGAGGAACCAAATGGGAACAATTCGGTTATTAGAAGGGAGCGGTACATACTCGTAGTTTGGAATAAGAAAGCAAGTATATTTGAACTCAAGCAATGCTCAACTGCCGCAGTGAAGACACACACTGACGCAAGTATATTACTCCTGATGCAGTAACCTCCAGGAAAAGTTTCAGTTACGCTCAAACGGAACGATCGTCCATTCAAGGATCTTAGGGGAGAACCACGAAAAATAGAAGCTTCCTGTTTCCGACTTTATTCTTTTTCTGGTGGCAGACATAGATATGTTATCATGAATAATTGGGTAAACAATAAAAAAATACGATACAAGTCGACATTGCGGTTCGTTTACACATCTGGATTCCAGTCTAAAATTTGACTTTCTGATTACATAACAAAATTATCATTCCAACCATAATCGAATGAGCTGAATTTCATTTGGTCCTCTAAAAATATCTGATAAAAAAAGAAAACAAACATATTTTAACCGACCTGATGCATGCCAACAAACACATGTTCAAAATGCAAACCAGCACATGGTATTATGCCGGCAAATTCACTAACCTTTATATACGTCTCTTCACACTTCTATATTTACAGTATCTTTTGCAGGCAGTCTGGCAGATCGTCCCCCAACCGAATTCATAGTAGTAGTAAGAAGCTGACTAAGCCCCCCGAACAAGTTATCGCGCCTGACATGTTAGCTTTATACACGTGATCGGCGTTCTAGCATGCACGCATACGATTTTATTATAATCTAAGCTTATACATACAGTTCTACATACGTATCTACATTCAATATGCAGACTCGCATGTTTATTCAACAAGCTGAGATGCCGGCCGGCGTTTTGGAATGTTTTCATGCAAAAAGATTCAGAAAAGTAAAAGCCGACCACCTTTCTTGCAATGGAACCAGTTTCGATTTCATTTGAAATGATTAAAACTTGATTTGATCAATTTTATTACTTTTTTTCTACTCTTTCGGTTTCATTATCAAGAATGGATATTAATCTCTATAAATAAATGAATTGCAATTAATTGCACCAATCATTTGAAACATAATCGGCACATTTTGATGGAAAGAGGAGACAAAGTTTGTTAGTTAGGATTTATTGTGATTTATCTTTAGAAATAATTTTTAACTGGTTTTTTTCTTTGCAGATCAATGTGGGATGCTTTACTTAAATCTGTGCGTTGTGAAATCATCAGCTTTTCGAAAAATGATTACATTGACGCATATGTTCTGAGGTAAGTACTAGTATACTACATTTCTAAATAATTACAACTACACTAAGAAATGTGCACAATTTTTAAAACAAAATCTTATTAAAATCGGTTCAGTGTCTGTCTGTCTGTCACATGCACTTTTCTCAGAAACGGCTATACCGATTGACACGAAATTTGGTGAGAAGGTGGGAACTGTGGAGCCCCAGACATGCAGTGAGTGATATTCTTCTAGGTTGAATTTAGGGGGGGGGGTCCCCATACATGTAAAAGGAGGGTGTAAAATTTTTTTTCACCGAATGTAGTCATGTGGGGTATCAAATGAAAGGTATCGATTAGTAATTTTCGAAGCCGGTCTTAGTTTTGAAATTTGTTAAAAAGGCGGGGAGTGGGAGGGGTGGAAAGTGATGATTTCTTTAACGGATCCATTCTTAGAAACTACCCAACCCTCTATATGGTGCCCAGGCCCCAAAATACTCTCCATGTCGAAATCTGTTTAAATTAAGTTAATAATAGTATATTACAATATTTTTGGGGAAATTGAGTAAAACCCCCCTTAGGTTTATCCCAGAGTTATAGAACTTGGTAGTAGTATAAAATATAATATGAAGCATATTATCCCTATTAAAATCATACTATTAGTAACAAAGTTACAGTAGCTCAAAGTTGTCTTTACCCTGTAAATTTACAACCCGAAGTACTAATTCTGACATGATAAATTAATATACATAACGGCCTACGTACAAATGGAATAGTTCTACACTCAAATATACTTACAGAAGAAGCAAACAAAACCTTTCATACCTAAAGCGGCCAGCTTCCGGTTTCCCGATTTGTTTTTTAATGTAAAGAAGAACATCTTTCTATTTGCTCCTCTCCGGGTAAAATTGCATACATGATTATGCTGACATTTAGATCAAAAGGGGAAATCACCTAACTTAAACCAGTACAGATACTTGCTGAAAGCAACATGTCCTTCAGTAATTCGCGGAATCACTGAATTCAGTCCTCAATACAGGAATTCAGTGTGTATATTTTTCAGATCGACTTGCCCTCTTTTTCTTGTACAGACTACGTGCATCACTTATTATGAGATCCATCAGCCGCTGTAATAACATATATTGCCTCGTCAGAAGTTGCCCTGAAAGGGTTGGTGTTTTCACGGCGCTGATGCACAACAAAATCATCCGGCAGGTTGAGAAAGAGAACCCACAGCACGGAATGCTTTAGGACTTTGGTAATATCTCAATATCGTCGACCGGTTTAGCGAACGAAATTGTCGCTGTAGTATTTTCTCAGCCAGATGAGGCAGCATGATGATAAGATTGTTGAGCGCTTTTGGCCCTCGACAAAAAAATCAAACTCAGCCTTTTCCACTGAGCAGAAAAACTCCGTCTTCCATGCAGTCTCGGGCGCGATGACAAAACAACCAGTCCTGGTCTCTACATCGACTAATGGGCCGTAAAGCTTGCAGTTCTTCTCATCCGAAAAAATTACTGCCTTCCATTCTCCTTCCCATTTCATCCACGATCTAGCAAATTTGAGACGGGCCTTATTATGTGTCAGTGTTAAATAAGGTGCTTTACCAAGCTTTTTATATTTAATGTTGTTATCAGTATGGAAAATCTGTTGCACTCGTCTCTTTTTAATAGGAAGAAGTAATTTCGACATGATCTGGAACGAACCAAAGTTTATTTCTTGTATCTTCCTCCTTAATCAGGGCGATTTCTCTTTTCCCGACTTTTTTATTTTCACACGGATGCTTGTTTGTATCGTATTTTCCCTTTAATCTAAAGAAATTCCGCAAAACTCCGTTGGATCTACCAATTTCCCTCAACATCGCTCTCATTATGCAGCCCGAATCTTCCATTCTGGCAAGTTGGCCTTTTTCTTCTTCGGTTAACACTTTTCCACGAGTCATCGCTATAATCTACGCTAAAAAAACTAAAGTTGAGCACTGTTCTACGTAGGACACTATAAAATTTCACGTCACACCTTTTAATTACGAAAAAACTTTTCAAAAGTAATTTTATAAACGTTTTAGCTACCTGCGTTTATAGAAATTGCGCAATTGCAAATGATTGCTTTCGACCAGAAACAAAATATCATACATTTTCCAGCTGATGTAAATGTCGCTGTCATAACGAATTCTCAAGAAATCAAGGAACTTATATTCCCTTCAATTGTTTCACACAATCTTCGCATTCTGTGCATTTTCTAAGAAGAAAAGAAAAAATGTGACTGGGTATATAGAAATTGCGCTCACTGTATATAAGTCGATAAAAAGATGCGGACAGGCCTATTGTGGTGTTTACCTCGTCAACTTCTTCAATATTCTTCACCGGCCGATCACCCAGTGCTGAGTTGTACGGTCTCCCAGGATTCGCCAGTGTATTGCAAGCGGAAATGATGACAATACTGGAAGCCTGTTGATGATTGAGGCATGGTCCAAGCCCTAACCGCAAGATTGCCATTCTTACCGATAAGGTGGTGGTGCAATGCAGGGATGCGCTGGATAGTCTAGGGGGAACGTTCAAAGTCACTCTGCTCTAAGTTGCCAGTCATAGGAACATAGAGGGGAATGGGCGGGCTGAGTGAATGGAGAGGCAGGGATCTGCTCTTGGCACTATGCTAATTCTTTGGAGATCTCAAAGAGATCAAACTATTTGAAATGTGACGATTTCTTCTGTCAATGGGCGTAAGAAATATTATATTATAATATATTAAAATTTAAAACTTCACATAAACAAAAAAAATGAAAACTTGAGTGTTACTAGCGCCTTCGGGACTATCTTTGCATTCAATTTCGTTAGTTTCAAGTTTTCGTTCTAATAGTTCTTGCTCCAATCATTCTGTATCATGAGGATGTTAATATTCGTATCATGGAATCGTTGATACACCAACTGGACGACTTCATTTACGGGGGAGATGTTAACTTTTCAAGTCACTTGCGGCCAGATATTTCTTTAACATTTATTCATTGAACTAGACTACATTTTCTGCCAAAACACACAGTTTAACTCCGATGAGATTGGATGGATGATCGTGAATGTTATTGATGAGTAGAAAACATGAAAACAAGACTTTTTAAGGCAAGATGCAATGACCCATGCTTTACTATTCGCTCTCTAAATTCGTGGGATCGAATCCTTATTTTTCCTTTCAAAGCTCTAAGATTTTATGACTCTACTGGTCAATATAGACTTTATCTGAAAATCGAATGGAGCTTCTGCAACAACAATAAACAAAACCTTAAAAATACGATTTTTTATGGCTTTGAATGCTGCGCGACTTTCTGCGTCTACAATGCCTTCAAAATAGCTACAAATAATAGGATAGCCCATCCTTCGCCTAATTTGATATAATAAAGGTTAAGTAGCTTTTTCAAATTCTTAAACTTTCTCTTACTCGCTCGAAGCTTAATATCAAAATAAGAATTTTCATCGATTATATATCATATTTTTTTAGCTTTCCCCTAATCAGAGCTAAATTTGAGGGTTCTCTTGCCATGCTTTCCATTCATATATTCTTAAAGTAATTTCGGTCTCCTCAAACATCTTGTTCCGAATTTGTAATTGTTTTTTATGAACCTCTTGCAAATGAGAACCGAGGAAAAGGGATAATGAAAAGCGGTTTGAGAAATATATTAGTTTGGGTTCGTCTTCCTTTTGTTTTTTAAAAAATATTTTCTATACGAAAGTCGCTTGCACAGGTGCTTTTCTTCTCATGCGAATAACGAAGGCTGCGATCCCCCAAATTTTAAAACTCCTCATTCATTTTTTTTTACTCATGAATAATAAGAATCACGAATATTAAAGTATTGCTGTATGGCCTTCCTTTGTGGAGGAAAGTCTCAAGTGGCTGAAGCTCAACCTTTTCGGTGTAAAACAATTTTTTCCCTTAGAATTCTTCAATGATGGCCTTTCTATTTCATCATTCTAAGGAGTTGCAGACGTTTGTTATGCCCGGTCTTGACTTGACTTTTTAAGTTTAATTGGAATAGAAATAACCCGAGATAATGGTTGACATAGGAAACGTTATGATGAAATGTTTCACCTACCCCATTCCCAGTAAACCTTTTTCTTATTCAGTCCACCGCTTTTCCATATGCCCTCAAGACAGTTTTAAAATGCATAAAAACAACGTTTTTTGATGTATAATACTTGAGCTGCGAATTGTAATGTAAATCATTTCGCAATCTATTTTTTCGATATCTTGTTAACACAAGTCCTTAGAAGTAAAGCATCATATTCTTTGTACGAGGGTCAGAAGAGATAATAATGAGCCTTGTATAACATTCATAGGAGAAAATTAGCGTATAATTATTGCGGTACAGACTTGTCAGAAATTCAATAAAAGTTTGAATTTCACAAAAGAGACTAAAAATAAAAAAAGCCAATCCGATATTCTTTGAAATAGTTTTAGTGTTTTGGCGCCTTAATTTTCCATTGTTCGCATTTAAAACTACCATATTTAGTGAATTTTCTCCATATCAAGTTCAGGTTTTCGCGTAATATTCCAAGCTTTTGGACATTATTTGCGAAACACGTTATAACTTTGTAACGGTAAAAGGTAGAGTACCTATTTCCTGGACACAATTTTCATCAAACGTGTGGTATTATCCACTATCATAAACGGGACACCCTGCATATTACTAACCAAGAAAAAATTGTTTGAAACTAAATCAACATAACATAAGAGTACTATGTCAAAATAAACGAAATTATATAGCGGAGAACCCACACTCAAAAATTGTGGCTACAAAGTTACGTAATTCATAAGGTAGTTTGTACTTAATTTTGACACCTCCGATTGTTTTGTTTTCCATTAATAATAAATAAATGTTTGATTTTGGTTTATAAACGGAAAACTCTTAAAAATGCTTTTTTTTTGTTCTTGTTTCATGCATTACTATTTACTGTTCTTATTCAATGTTTCAATTTCAAATCTATAAATTTCCTCGATTTTTGTCGAACTAGATTGTCTTTATACCTTACACTCAGCGTTTCGTTTGACGCTAAAATGTATCCATTGTTATTCAGAAATAGTGGTAATGCCTTCCAAAAAAAGTGAACCTGATTGTTTTTTAAATTCATTTTCTTCAAATCAAGATCAAGATATTTGGTTGAAAAAGCCTTAGTAAGTCCTTTTAGTCATTCAATGCTATCAAACGTGACTGGAACTTGACTGGAATTTTAAATCGAATTTTTATTCATAGCAAACAGGTTGTCTTGATTCATGTTGCATAACATAACATTGCTGAAGGAAATTTCTCTGTAAAAGCTTAGAAATGATATCACTAACCTATACCGCCTATCCCATAAGTTGCTTTCTCCATGCCCATGCGAGACACGGTTCGTTGCTTTTTAGTTTCCAATAATCAATTCAATAATTTGACTAGTTCAAAACTTTCAGTCGCTGTCGTTTGTTATTTAAACGGTGGAATAAGAACATACGTCACAAATTCAAAATATAGCACAGTGTCATTTGCCCTGTTGCCCCATATAGTTCTGAATGTTGGCCGACTATAAAAGACAATAAACGACGCCTCGGAGTAATGCGAGAGAGGCATCTTCGATGGTGTAGTCACAAAAATCGCGCAAACGAGAAATTACTGATCCGAAAATCGAAGTCGATGAAAAAAAACCAAAGGCCGCGAAACTTTCAAATTACCATCCAGCTCCTGATTGGTAAGTTGTTCGTACCTGAAACCAATATTTGTGTATATAAAGCTAGTTGAAACTTGGAACAAGTCAAGCATAGATAATCTAAAATCCAAATGTGACCATTGCTTTTGAAGAAGTTCAAGTTGAAAATATTAAAGAAACAAGATTTGATCTAATCTTAACATCAATCATGTACCTAAAACTTTAACTTTGAGAAGAGTTGTTTGAGGTGATCTTGCGGCCCAAAGAGAATAAAGCAAATTGCTGCAATTGCTAAAACAATATTGGCGGAAATTTTAAGAAAAGTCATATACTCTAAATTTTGAATTTTATCTCAAAAACTAGAAACTAGAAAATTGTGGATCAATCCAATGATTTTGGGAGGGTCATCTTGAGCCAATTTTTGCTGATGATGAACGCATAGTTGAGCATAAATACATAAATGATGCTTACGCTGTTATTTTTGATTATTATGATAGGAAATGAAAGATTTGTGGCTTTCTATTTTATACAAACCAATATTTTTGATTCATTCTTCAGCTGTGGAAGGTAATGAAATTAGACATTGTGGGATAAAAATAAACCTTGCAATCTCAGCAATACTAATTGCGCAACAGTACGGAGAGTCTATTTTGGAAAACTTCTTCCCTATTGGCTCGAAAATATTGGCAAAAACAGTTTTGCGTTTTCAAATTGAAGCCATAAATTAAATATCAATCACATAGAATCAGTTTGTACATTTCTATAAGATTGCTTTCATAAGACATCCTTAGCTAAATCTGAGAGTATAATGGAAAACAGATTGACGTTCTTTCCACAATTTGTATACGCCAGAATGACGTAAAACCTTCGGCTAATAATAAAAAGTGTATTTATTTTGCCCGGAAAGACTAGGTATATGTCATGGTGAACGACAACTAATTAAAATTTGGGAGAAAACATTTAAAGTATTTTGGTATGTTGGATAAACCTCTTTAATTGAAAAATTCGCAGGGTAATAAAGGTTTTTAGATATATAGTATGTATTATAACCATTGAATAATTAACCCGAATTTGTGACGGGCACACTTGTCTGTCTACATTTGCTGTTGCTGCATATAGAAAGATTACTTGGTGTATTATGGAGCTAACTTTCGGGTACAGTAGCCATTAAAATTCTTACCACTTTTAACACGGCCACCAAAGAATTCTAATTTGATTTGCTAACAATTAACTTTATTAACATCGTTCTGCTATATTTGATGGTGAAGCCATTAGATTACAAGATATTCGTTAGCTTACGAGAAGACAATTGATAATTTTGGATCATCAGTTTCAGCCAAACAATCCTCTCCTTTAATAATCTAATTTATAATTAATTTTGAGAATCTATTTTGGTATGTATTTAAGTTTTGTTGTTTTAGTTTCTCCTAGATTCCTTAAGTTGTAATTTATTGGATCACAAACTGAGAGTGTGATCAAAAATTTTCAAAATTAAAAAATTTGGGTGTTTTCAAAATGCAAAAAATTCAGATAGTAACCCTTAACTGAATGGCAGTCAGCAATTTTAAATTCATAGATATTCGAATTATCCTAATAAGGAATACTAATTTGATCAAAAAGCACCTGAAATTTAAGTCTTCTTCAAAGTAATTTCTACTGATTGCAGTGCGAGTATGCCAGCGTTGAACCTAATTCTCGAAACATTTTTTATGGTGAATGCCTGATATGTCTATTAAAGTCATCTTCGACTTTTTGGCAATCACTTCTCGACTGATGAAACATGTTCCCCGTTGTGTTTTTTTTCACCAAACCATCTAAATTCGAATCAACCAACAACATCAAACCGCACTGGTCAAACACGAAGAAGAATAAAGATAGGAGAATACAACTTGGAGACCGTTGACAATTTCTCCTATCTAGAGTGGAAAATCACAACCGATAACAGCTACGAAGATGAAATCCGCGCACTGTTGTTGTCAGCCAACAGAGCCTATTTCCGCTTACAAAGACTGTTCCGCTCGAAACGTCTCACCATAGGGTCAAAGCTCTTACTGTACAAGACTATGATCTTGCCAGTCCTCATGTATTCCTCGGAAACTTGGGTTCTTAGCAAGAAAAATTGCGAACTCTTGGCCGCGTTCGAGAGAAGAATCCTTCGAAGAATTTTTGGCACCCTACATGAGGATGGACGATTCCGTAGCCTACACAATGACGAAATCTATGAGCGATACCATGACCGTCAAGGTGTTACGGTGGGCGGGTCACTTAATCCGTATGGATGAGGATGATCCCACCCGGAAAGGATATCGAATTGGTGGACCTCGGCGCAAAACCGGCATGTCTGGAGTTCCTTATTGAGGCAGGCCTAGACTGGATACCGGTTGTTGCGCCGTTGATGATGATCTAAATTCTGCGGCTAATGGGTGTTTTTTTTTCCCCGGTGAAAATCGTGACCATTGTCTCCTTTCCCGGTTGAAAACTGCGTCAACTTCAGATTATTCATAGTACGCTGTTCACTCACCTGATGACTGCGTTACCTCGGATTGCCTATCGTACTCGTAAACTCACGTTTCACCTTCAGTAATAATGAATCGGATTCAGGAATGGTAGTTATGTCGTATTACAAAATGCAATACAAACTCGTTGTTCCGATTTTAATTCCATTTTTTAAATTTACCAAAATCAAAAACGTCTCCACACGGCCTCATTTCCCAAGCCTTCAACTATGTCGTTGAACTGGGGGAAGAGAGAAATTTCACTACAGATGTGGCAAGCTAACAAAAAACAGGAATTTAATCATAATCATTGCATGGTGAACTTTCCAGGACAACGTAAACTTTCAAGCTATGGTACATGCATCTTTGATTGTGTTTTTTTTTTAGTCCTCCGTTACTAATAAAACAGAGGTAACAAAGGGAGAAAGTAGTTTCCCAGAGCAACTTTATTTATTAATAACCAATATCTTTAAATATGTACTGTTAAAAAAAAATTCCAAAATTTGTAAAAAGAAACACACAGGAATATTTTTACTTTTTATTTTATTACCAACGTTTGATCGAATGACCTATGAACTAATCACAATCCACTACCGAATCGTCTTTAGGATTTTTTGTTTCTTTTGAGTTAATAACAGCCCGAGAAAGCATGTCTTCAATAATTGATTTTCATTGTTATTTTTACATGAGGTATGGAATAAATCTTACTTCTATTTGTTGCATGCTGAGAAAATCAATTACAATCTAATCAAACTGATTTGTGTAAGATATTCAGCCCACAAACTAGCTCTCTCTCAAGCTGAAGTGTTCATTTTTTAGCTTTATCAAGCCTTTTAGTAAGCCTATTGTACTGCATATCAATCTCCTTTAGATAATCGCAAACATCCACGACCATGTCAGAATTCAAACCCGGGGCACGAACTCGAGCTCGCGAGCTAACCCCCATACCATCTCGGCCGTCCCAACATCTTCATTTCCCTTATTTTATCAACATTTTCATCAGTTGACGATATTGCTGGATAAATATAACTGAGAAAACATTAACTGCTTTTGGAGAAAAGAAATTCTGCCTAGCGATATTTTGTCACATAACATAGGCGTTCACGAAAGTTTGAGATGAAGAGCTCAAATATAAAATAAACAAAGCTAACCTCGACTAATTTGCATGGACTGTTATTTTCACACCTTCTGTTCGACAATTCAAGGTCAAGTTCAATCACCCTTTTTGGGACTACTACAGCGCACCGCAGCTGAAACTCGGTTCAAGTTTGTATCTTTACACGTCTAACTTTCATTCCAACAGTTTGCTTATATCAATGCTTACGGATTAGATGGCAATTTTGAGCATCCATATAAATCCCAGAATTGTGTTCCGCGATCTGCAAGAACACCAGGAGCAATTAGAGAGATGATTGTATAAAAGTAAATGAAAATAAAAGCCGTTACGTTTTACGTTAAAACAAGTCGGGAACCCGGACGCTTCCGATATTTCATCTGCAACAACACTAATCACTTGGCCACTTGTTTCCAATCAACGAGCAGACTTCAACGGAAGAATTTGTTCATCGCCCAGCAGCAATTCCACCTGTCAGCGTGGCTGAAGTGGAGGAAGCAATAAAACGATTGAAATCGGGGAATGTAACAGGACCTGACGACATCGCATCTGAGCTCTGAAAACCGAAAAGCTGAGACCCAATACTGTGGCTCAGTGAGTTCTTCAATCGAGTTGTTGAGGAAGATCACCATTTGCTTGGCAAGAAAGCACGGCCATTCCAATATGGGAAAAGAAAGGTAGTCCAGCAAAGTGTTCAAATTACCGTCCGATCCGGTTATCATGCCATGAAGATTTTTGAACGCATTCTTGACATCGTTCCGATTGGTGACTAGCTTAACAGGCCATGATCACGTCCGAAGTGAGGATATTCGAAAGACGTTTTCACGTAATTCGCTCGCGTTAATTAGGTGCCAAGATTGGTCTGAACATCGAAATTGATGGGAAACGATCAAAAGAACGGCCGAAAAACGCTAGTTTGATACGCGGAGTAGTGATCTGAAAGTCTCGCGCCTGCATTCAGACAAAGCAAACAACAACAAAATCTCGCAATTGATCAAGATGCGAGGTCTGCTGTGACACCAGGCTAAAGGACAGACCAGGACAAAGGCTAAAGCAGAAGAAAGATCATTATTTGTTCTGAGTTCCCAAGTGAATACTTTCTGAACATGAATCTGCCGTATTTTTATGTTGTCTGTGTATTTTCCGCCACTCATCAATTTTTTTAGTGCAATCGGCCTTATAACACGCATGAAGCCAGTCTTAAAAATTCTTTACAACGCACGGTGGGAGTTCCCTATCCTTTGCGAACATGTTTGATCCACTCAGTGGCATATTCTATTTCGTTGTTTGGCGAAAAAAAGACAAAAATTACCCCATCATATCGTCCGTTTTATCACATGGATATGGAACGCAGTAATCACTCTATAGAAAACTTCTGAAAGACGAACCAGTTTCCATAAGTTCCTCTCTACATCGGGAGATAACTTTTGCCAGCAAAGTATTCATTTTCGGTTATTACGCTGGAAGTTTTCTTTATAAATCTAGTAGTTGCTGGTTTTGTCTTCTTGCATACTATGCAAATACAAACCAAAGCCAAATGTGTAGACTTACACGAGAACTGGTTCAACTTTAGTTAGACATCGTGACTCACACTTTGAAGTTGGCCCAATCAAAAGCAATAACAAAAATTACTAAATCACAATGTAAATAGTGATTAAAAGGATCTTGAAATTATGCCCATTCAAAATATTCACCACGTGTTAAAAACGGGAAGGAAGATTAACTGCGTGCAAATAATTATTATCCCATTTAGCACAGTCGTCTGAAAATTTGTTTAATTCTTGAGTACCATTATTTTATTGGACAAATCTTCTGAGATTTGCCCATCGTCAGCATTTCACTACAATTCTTATCACAGAAGATTAAGATGTAAATGTCTATGATTCACGAAATTTAGAGAATGGAAATAAACTAACGCTAAGATATAGTCGGGTCGCGCTAATTTTGTCTTTCATGTGTAAACTTATCTATTTTTTCTTAGATTTAAATAACTCGAGAGATGGAGATTTCCAATCTTTTATGCATCTGTTTTCATTAAATCCTAGTGCATGGACGAGGCTTAAACGTCGTCTGACAAACTAAAAGTACCACAGGAGATGGCATAAACCATTATTGATTTTCCAGAAATTCATATCCTCAGTACTCACCACAATGTTCACGCTGACTAGATGGACGCTGATAGCTTTTCTAATTTCAATGGGGGATAGTATCTTCAGCGTTTCACAAAAGAAAATTGATAAAAGCCACGAAAAAACAGCTTTGTCATTCATAATGCGGTTTTCAATCACGCAAATTTACTCTGTTCAAGGTAAAGGAAATTATAAACATTCTATGAAATGCCCTCGCCAGTCACATAAACATCATTTTATTAGTAAATATAAAAATAAATTGTCTGAGATATAAATATAACTAAATGTTATGATGCCCGCAACTAAAAGTGTACATACAATACATACAAATCTTTACATGGTACGACCTAACAAAGGCCAATACACTCACTAACACAAGCTTAGTACCACATATAAATAACTAAATTCGCATAGAATTGTTTTAATTCCTGTATATTTCGGACGTAACAAAAACTAAGCAGCTGATGTGCTGTGAGGTAGCAAAATTTTCCTTGTTTTTTTTTCTTCTTTGAATAGAAGCTGAAAAGTGCCTACAGAAAGCTCGAGTTGGCATAATCTATCTTCTAACACGACAGGTATCTCAAACGGGAAACGTGTTATATCAGTGCCTTTGCTCACGGTATCTTGCCGAAAATAAACCCGAAACGCATACATACAATCAACTAAACGTAGGCCATTGATTGAGTTGAAGATAAATTTTATAGAACGCTGAACCGCTGCATTTCTTGTTCTATTCAAAAATCTTTTGAATGTTTTCAAACCAAATTGACCCAACATCGTTCTTGGCGGTGTTAGAAGAGGCAAAAGTATAAATGATAGGGACTTTCTTTTGTGTATCCCATACAGTTAGAATGAATTCCTTAGATGAAGGCCGACTTCAGATATGAAAACAATCTTGACACTTTCCCAAAGGGTCAAAGCTGAATTGTACAAAATAGTCAATTTTTATGTTTTGTTTAAATTGCATGTAATTTTTGTTACTTTATAATACTATTTAAATGACGGATATTTTTAAAAATTTACCGAACACGTGTCTACACTTCCAAGATGCGGCATTAGTAGACTTCAACAACTGCGCAAAATATGGAAAATTTATTTCTAAGACCACGTTCACATCACTAAAGGATGGTTATCCAGCATCCTTGATGGGAGATCATATCGAAGCGCAAACTATGACTCCGACCACTACATGGTAAAAAGTGCCAAGTGCCGAATTTGAAAGACCTGCGGAAAAAAATCAACTCTCTTCGGAAATTTGAGAAAGAAAATCTAAACCAGTCGGTCAATCGGAAGCTAAACGCTTCAGGTACGAAAAGTTTTGTGTATTTCTTAGTACGTAGCACGTAATATATCCATATATTGAGAGTATCTACTTCCAGTGATATTAACATTCATTGTCTTCAATTTTCAAAGAAGCAAAAACTTTGACGTATTATAACTTTGTTGGTAATAGTCCGATTTCCACCAAACTTGGTAAGATCATGCTCTACATTATAACCTACATCACTGTGCGTGGTGCTAGGATGAACTTGGGGGGAGGTTCCAGAAAATTATAAAACATATAGTAATATACTATTATTAACTTTATTTGAACAGATATCGGTATGGAAGGTAATTTGGAGCCCAAGCACTATATAGTGGCAGCCTCCTGATTTTTTTAAGATTTTTCGGTTAGGTAGTTTTTGAGAATGGCCCCTTAAAGGAATGATCACTTTCAACCCCCCGCACTCCCCACCTTTCCAACCACTGTCAAAACTAAGGCTTCGAAAAGTACTAACCGAGACCTTTAATTTGATAACCCACATGACTATATTTGATGAAAAAAAATTTGCACCCCCCTTTTGCATGTATGGGGACCCCTCCTTAAATTCAATGTAAAAGGATGTAGCTCACTGTATGTGTGTGCGTTCACAGTTCCCGCCTTTCTACCAAATTTAGTGTCAATCGCTATAACCGTCTCCGAGAAAAATGCGTGTGACGGACAGACAGACAACGGGAGAGTACAAAGCAAAACAAGAAGAACGATTAGGGTTTATTCACCAGGATCTCGCGGGGAAGCAAATATATGACACTTGGTATGACTTCAAACGCGCTATTAAAACAACAGCGAAAGAAATGATTGGATATGAACCCCGGCGCTAGGGAAATGATTGGTTTGACGATGAATACCAGGAAGCACTTGGCGAGACGAGTACCTAATTAAATATTAAAGCGAAACACAGTGAAAAACTTGAGGCATAGACGTTAATTGCCCTTTTGTTAAAACAAAGAACTCGTCAACCATTTCCACACAACTCAATCACTAGGACTTACAAGAATTATAGTCGAGCATAATCAAATCAAAAAGCCGGGCATTGATGACATCCTCGCTGAACTAATCAAATATATATTCCATGGACCATAATTTGATTCTCTCCATCTGGAATCACAAACAGATTCAGCGTATGCGGACGATATAAACATCATGTCGCGATCTTTCATATCAACAAAGGAGATTTTTATAAACTTAGAGAAGACAGCGATCATTTCTACATTAAAAGGCAGCCGCATACACAGGAAAGTAAAGCTTCAAATGTACAAAATGGTAAATTTCCGTAAAATCCGGTCAATATTTTCGAGAGAAAAGTCCTGAGGAGAATAATAGGAGCTAACGGGAGAATCACCAAGGACGAATCAGATACAACCATTGGTTGTACCAAATATTTGACGACTTTGAAGTCTCAAAAATTAATCAAATTTGGGAAGTTGCAATGGGCTGGCCACATTCAACGTATGAACGACACTCCTACCTAAAAACGTATTCGAATGGAGATCAGAAGGACGAAGATCGATAGGAAAACATCGCATCACTTCTCGGATTTTGAAATTGGAGGACGCGATTGATGAATGGAGACAATTTGAGGAAGGACAGGAGGCTAAGCCTCGAAATGTACATGGAGTCTTGACGACGACGTCGTCGGAAATTATAAAGCATTCATTGAAATTGGCTAAGCTTTAAATGTATCTTGCCAAAAAATTTAACTGGTATTGTTGATTCCAACCACACTAATTCAATGGTTGAGTTTATGATTGATTTAATTTGGCCTTGTATAATTTCAGAGCCCTTCATATTATCATATTCATACAGTATACATACAGGTTCGCTTGTTTTGAGGGTTTCCATAATGAGTTCGATTCTTTTTGAGGTTTTACGCAAAACAGTCTTATTATCCATAAAATCGATTTTTGCATTTAATTCGGAAGCCAGGGATGTTATATGTGGATTTTAAGGGAAGATCCTCGCATGTGCGAAGTGAACGATACCTTTTTTTTTAAGTGGATTATCAAATGAAGTGAAGCTGAGTGGTTAGAGCACTAGGCTGTCGTACGGAAGGTCACGGTTCAAATCTCACTGGTGGCAGTGGGATTTGTATCGTCGTTGTGACGTCGGATACCAGTTTACTTAGCTGTGAAAGAGTACCTGAGTCAAATCAGGGTAATAATCTCGGCGAGCGCAATGCTGACCACATTGCCTCCTACAGTGTACTGTAGTGTACCGTTACCGTCTTGAATGAAGTGCTCTAACACACTTCAAAGTCCTGATCCAATATGGATTGTTGCACCAACGATTATTGTTATTATATTATTATCAAATGAAATTTAGTATTTTTCAAAGTGAGGCTTAGTTGTAAAGGTAGTGTTGGAGGAAAGGTGATGGAAAAGGTATACTCCAATCAATTTGATGGCGCGATGGTGGTTCGTTAGTCTCTCGATCTCGTAGTTCTGGGTTCGAATCCCTGTCGCTGTTAGTTTCGCTCCTTCGATTTTATCACTTGCACAGCGTTAAATCTGATGATAATGAAACTGATGCACTTTGATTGAAAAGTGGAGAGGAAAAACCGACAGCAATAAAAAGATTGTGGGCGCCCTGTACTCCACCAAAGAGTGAACAGGAATAATAATCAAATGTCGGAAACTACGCAATCTGAAAGAAAACCCATCAGGTTCAAGAAATGTATAGGATTCACAGCTACAAGATTAATATCCCCTTTTGCCTGCCCTCATTTCCACTGAAGCTCTAGTTTAGACCAACACATCTTTTGGGTTTGCCAATATGTTCATAGCGTTTTATGTGAGCAAAAAATAATAGTTTTAACAATAAATGAATTCGCCATTACCATTTATAACGTTCACCAGAAATTATCCGGTCTGGTGTCGAAGGAGCCGTTGAATTAGCTTTTGAAGTGTTTTTCGTTATCAAAAGTAACGCCTCTCATTTGATTAGAAAGGGAGCGGAAAAGGTGGAAATCCGCTGGCGTGAGATCTGGCAGCTGTACTGGATTAAGCATCCAACTAACCATTCGAGTTCTTGAGTGCGCCTTTTGATGACTTGTGCTGCATGGAACCTAGCGTTGTCATATATGATTTGATCTTTCCGATCTGGTCTCTTCAGCTGAATTGTTTCTTTTATGTGTTGCAGCTGGGAAATTTCGAAGTTTTTGTTGTTTGTTTCCAATATCTCCCAATGCGCTATGCCCTTCCACTCTCAGCAAACGCAAATTATAATGTCCTTTGAGTGAAACCTCAAAATCGAAAAACAAGATTTTTTTTAGGTTTCTCCTGGAACCAAATTGCCTTTGCCTCATATTAACGGCGCCACTCCAAATCCTTCGTCCCAATTTGATATAAGAAACGTTGTTTGTGTTTACGTGTCGGCCGGTGACGGGCAAGATGTCCCGATTTTTGGGCAAATCCCATTGAATAAAGATGGTTGAGCACTATTACATGTCCGCAGCTCATTTTCACGACCAATTCACGACTTGCTTGGCGACTGTCCTCTTTCAAAAGTGCTTTGAGACGATTTTCGTCAAATTCTGAAAGTTGTACGGTATGAGGCGTATCGTCGAGGTTGAAATTGCAATTTTTGAATTTTGCGATCTATTTCGGGTGTATTGGCTCGCCTCTGACACAATCTTCATAAACCTTGCAACTATCCCGAAGAGCTGAAACACTTCTGTTGAAAATACTGACTTTGGCCCTCTAGATTCTCTAGGCCAAAAATTATAAAACGAAAACTTGCTAAAAAAAATTAACAATTATTTTTGCCTATTTTCGATCGACCTAATTTTCAACACTTGGTAATCACCATCGCATTTGCCTCACGGTCACTGTTGTCTTCTTCACAATTCCTTCCTCCTAATTTTTCCACAGCCAGTCACATCACATGGATTCCTTTTTATTTCGTAAACGTATTCAATCCCTAGGAGATTGATAAGGATTCTCTCGCATTAGGCAATGCAACGATTGTCAAGGCTATCTACCCTGAATCAAATCCATGGCCCTTCCTCGCGTTGGATGAAGAACGGCGAGTCGAAATTCCCATTGCTACTTTCATGAACCACCAACTTCCTCGGTGAACGAGTGCAATCTATTGTTTAACATCTCCCAACACTTTTCCCGTGGTGTCTCAAAAATAGATAGGGCAATATGCAGAGGGACAAATGGTGTTTTGAGTTTCTGTGGCAAAATCAACTGTGAAAATGTCTTCCACTAAGTATGTCACCCTTGTTGAAAGTTTGTGGCAATTGTTTTAGCCTCATTCCTCCTTGTAGTAGGACAAGATGGTGAGGTCTTCCGTTTATTCGATATAAACGAGATTGGTGGGACGATTTACCCCTGATGCACTGACTTTTTAAGGTTTTGTGTAAAACAAAACCATATTTTTTTACAGAATATGGTCGTGTTGGGTATCGAGGGTCCGATTAGTGTTTTTCGAAACTGACCTTATTTCTAATATTGGGTGAAATATAGGAGAGTGAGGGCTCAAAATGTATGCCCCGAAAAGTGAAATAAGTCTCGTTCTCAGAGCCTATCCAACCAAAAAATATGAGAAAAAACACAATGATGCACCTATGCAAAATCTACGCCTCAAAATACATCCCACTCCGATACCTACTCAAATAAAGTTAATAATAATATATCATATTTTATGAATTTTTCCGAAAACCTCTCTTAAGTCCTTCTTAAAAGCACGAAATTTGGTACCATCATAGGTAATAATATAATATCAAAACTTTGAAAAAAAAATACAACTATTATTAACAAAGTTATAGAACGAATGGGCATTTCGTCTCAACTCTCTAATCTGCGCTTAGAGATGCGAATGTTCCTACTCATCCACTGAGATTACCTTATTTACACCAAGGGACGCATCTGTTGCAACATCTAACAATTCTATGCATACACCAATTGTGATGGTATGGAACCCCTTATAGCCAGGACATAGGTGAATATTGGTTGCATATTCAAAATTCTGCATAAATTTCATTACATATTTTTAAACAGTGACAGTGTGATTACAATTGACAAAAGAAAGGTTGAACCTATTGGAAACATTTGAAATCCTTAATGAGGCGATTTACATACATATCTAGATGATGCATCTATCCTGTTCATGAACTCTTATGTATTCCGCGGACATTTAAGCAAAATTGCGAGCTCTTAGCTTCATTCAGATCCATTCCACAGGATAAAGGATTTCACAGCCATAGCGATATCATGAGCGTTTGGTTCTGGATTAAATACTATGCGTAAGGATAACGATTCGATCGATGTTTTTAGTTTCCTACTAAGACAGGTCCTAGATAAGACACCGGTTGTTACAGCGTTAATGATGAAATAAAGAAATTCGAATGTGCATAGGATAAAATTATCTGTGAAACC
Organism: Hermetia illucens; assembly: GCF_905115235.1. Taxonomy (NCBI): domain Eukaryota; kingdom Metazoa; phylum Arthropoda; class Insecta; order Diptera; family Stratiomyidae; genus Hermetia; species Hermetia illucens. The sequence goes on from NC_051849.1 coordinate 149,679,453, forward strand.
TTCAAATTTTTGTCTATTTTTTGTATGCGTTAATTAGCAACTGAAGGACTATCTTCTAAACAAAGGAATTCTTACAATGTATCTTATTGAGTGCTTCCAAATTAGAACAACGATTAGGTGATATAAACCCCTTGTTCCTCTACGATCGATATGAAATTTGCTAGGTATGTAGTGCTCACGGCGTTACTAATAACTGTTGAGTGTCTATTACATAACCTTTTAATGTCCATGTCTCTAACAATGTGCTTTGAATTCGAAACATATTAATAACTGTTAAAATTTATAATAAAAACAACAGACAACAGGAGACGTATATAAAAGTCAATGCAACGGCAGAACCAAGGCAATCTCGATTAGATTTTCGTTACATTCGTTGGCAATGATATCAACTTTATAATATTACAATATTTTATCTAAAAGACGCATTCTTCCTTACAAAATCAGACGAGATATAAAAAACATACAAAACCTTGAAGAGGACGAGGGCTTTAGATTAATATAAGTTTAAACTAAACTCATACTGTTCCTCGCCAAATATCTGAATAGACTAGCAAAGAAGGGTTGAAAACTCTTTACAAATAAGAAAGTCGCAGGTATTACCTCTTAAGGTAATAATTTGTTCTTTTCTAGTGTAGATGTTTCTGCAACGGAGTCGGCCACTATGGTTTTGATATTGGAAAAATATAGTCGTCGGAGTATCGACATCCTAACATATTTGCTACAAAAAAGTCATCCTTTTTTTGGCTGTTATACAACTTTAACCTATATCACCAGAATAGGCATTTAACAAAGTATTCCTCATACAAATAAAGTCAAGATTGGCGACTTAGGGTGACTGGCAATGAATTCAATATTTGGCTACCATAGACAATATCTCCAGATGAACATTGCATTGAACAAAATACATTTGTTTAGATGCACCTACGCTGATAAAACTCACTGCATACACAATCCGAGTGATAGGGGTAATATTACAAGGAATGTTGATATCTTATCGCGCTCCATTTGTTTTTTTTTTTGTATATATTTTCCAAATTTCGTTACCTATCTCAACGATGCCGTTTATATACTTAATGAGTGATATCTAAGAACATTATCATTATATTTTAAACGTCCAAATATTACATAAAGCTAAAGTTATTCTTATCAAAGTAACAATTAATCTTGGTATTTCAAATAATATATAAAATAAGTTTGTTTTTATCTAGAGAGAACCAAACATATTTGCTAGATAAATTTTATAAATAAAACAGACGAAATCTAAATAAAAGTTTAAAATAGCAACGGGTTAGGTTCACTATGACGCCATTATTCCACAGATATTTCCTCAATAATATTATCCAAGGAATTTAATGAAATATTTGATTGTGGTTTCCTAGGAAAAGAGTTGGAACTAGGTTTTTTGATAACGTTAGCAGAATCTGGGCTTATCGAGACAAAATACAATCGATAATTCCAGAATTTTTGTCTGGGGGTGCTGTGTTTTCTTTGAATTATGATTGAAAGATACTCTACTGTCTCTATCAGGTTTCCACAATTAGAATTCTTTCTGTTCCAAGAAGCAGTGTCTAACTCGGAGTTGTCTTGATGGCTATTATTTTTAAAATCATAACACTTCTCCATTTGCTCCAAATTATTCTGAATAGAATTTCTAGTACAAAGGTCTTCTTGAATATCAAGATATTGTTAGGTAGTCCAAAACTTTATCGATCGAGCATTGGTAACAATTACACGTAAGCACCAGTAACTTACATCATAGTCAACCCCAACATAAGAATAGAACAACCTGCGATTCTTCGATAAAATCTCATTCCCATTTCATTGTATTGTAATATGATTAGATGAAAAATATATATAAATATAATCGTCAGTATCATTAATTGCCGACGAATAAGATCAGAATTAGTCGTTTGTTAGGAGAGGAGGAACTGCAAGTGAATAAGTTAGCTCCAATCCCACCAGCGAAAGATCATCACTTTTTTATTCATCAATTGCAACTTTGTCACCAGTTCCGGAACTCAAGACCGGCACTTTCGACGAACTTGTTGAGGAATTCATCCGCAGGCAAAGTATTCAGACAACTTTGTTGTCAGTGTTTGGCTCCTTATCTCTTATTTGAAATAACTATTTCAAATTCTTCTATTTTCTTTTCACTTCTAATATTTACTAACCTTGCAAATATCGATATTTCGAAAACCACTTGTTCCCTTCATCAGAGTCGTCTCGGTTATTTTCATTCAAATTCCAGTGCATGACTGGAAAAAGTCGACTGAAATGTTTTCTTCTGGAAGCAGCAGATCTCTGGACCAGAAAATAAATCCGAATAAACCTATAGACTCGAGAAATGTTGGAAAAATTTCGACATAACAATGAAACAGGGTATTTTGTAAAGTTTATTGTAAAACAAAATCTAGTTAAAATTGGTTCACCGTCAGCCTGTCTCCGTCCTTCGAAGCTGCTTTTGAATGCAACTTATGGTGCGACTAATTGCATTCCACACTTCTTGAGATTCCAGCATTTCCAGAGTGATCGTCTCTACTCGTAAGGCTCTCCTCAAGAATAATCAAGTTATTCCCTTCCGCTAGAACATTTCAAACACGCGAAAAGTAGGTGCTTCTGGTCTTTATATTCAATTAAATATTCAGAACCAAATGGAGAATCGCCATGTACAAAACGATGTAAATAACGACGATACCGATCGTGCTCTATCAGGAACTGCGTCAAGTATAATTGGCATCTCCGTAGCTGTACTTCATTCAAAGCTCCACTTTATAATCATCCCAGCACTTGCACCAAATTCTGTTTGTACGCATTCTCTCTTCACGTCACCACTCCTTGGCATCAGTATCATCCCTACAAACACGAATGCTGCTCTCTGCTGATGTCAAGGAAGGGTGGGAACCTCAGAGGCCGCGCCTCGTACAAGATCTGAGGCGGAAGAGACGGCAATTGAGACGGTGATCCGTCGTGGATTTTCCCCTCCTTGATCGCGGCACTCGGGTCCGGAGACTTACGGCTCCACGCGCGCGGTCGAGCCGGTTTTTTTTTTATTTTCCAATTTAGCTCGCGTTCTGGTTTTCATTCGATAGGCCGTCGCGAAATCCTACTTAGAGTCGAATTTAAAATCCGGTGCGGACCCACGCATCGGAAAAGGCACGTTGTTTTAAGTAATGAAGCGTGAGGGATCAAAGCGCTCAAAGGACCCCCCACATTCCCGAGCCTGGCTAGCACAGAGGCGTGCAAGAACGTGTCGACCGAGCACTTTGATAGAGCTTCAATCTTTGTGGGCAGACCTTCACGGTCAATTTTGCCAATTTGTTTAGATTTTTGGGATAGCTCTGCCCTCTAGGTCGTTATCGGCCACTCAGGATGATCGACTGGATCTCCTATTCCACTCTTATCATTACAAGATCTTTCAGGTGCTCCCTCCGTTACTAAATATTCATCTGGCTCTACGTCAGTGTCAAAGGAGCAATAGTGTGTTTAAAAAGTAAGGTGAATGAGTGAGGCGGGGAGCTGCCTAAATCGAAGGAAGATTGATATCCTTTCTAGGCGGTATCCCGAATTACTGATACCGAGGGACAACATGACAACGAGGTTTCACTTCGATAAGAAGTTTGAAACACGTTGGAGTAACAAGACAAACTGGGAAAGCGTGGCTGCGACATACGGCTTAAACCAGCAACTGATTACTTGGCACACTGACGGATCCCTCACAGCAGAGGGAGCGGGTGCCGGTGTCACTGGTCCAAGGAAAATGTACTTTGAGCCAATGGGCAGGTACACTAGCATATTCCAGGCGGAAATTTACGCCATAGACAAATGTGCCTCCTTTAATCTGCAAAGGAACTACAGGGGACAGAACACAGCTATTCTCACCGATAGCCAAGCAGCGATCAAGGCACTTAGGTCCAACCAGGTGAACTCTAAACTGGTATGGGAATGCCTTGAGAGACTGAATACACTCGGCTCGTCCAACAAGGTCTGGATACTTTGGGTTCCATGCCATGCTGGGCTGGAAGGCAATGAGGCAGCGGATGAACTAGCCAAGAAGGGAGCAGGGATGCCTTTATACGGGCTAGAACCCTTCTGTGGAATCGGAAACGGTTTCATGGCTATGAATCTAAGAAACGAAGAAAAACGGTTGAGGGAACTATATTGGGCGGGCCTACCAGGGATGGAGCAGTCCAGGGTGCTTATTGGGGGATACGAACCCATGCGCACAAAGGATTGCTTAAACCTCACCAAAAAGAACCTCCGAATCATAGTGGGAATTCTCACTGGTCATTGTCGGCTGAACTATCACCTAGGGAAGTTCGGGATATCTACGGACACTGCCTGCAGGTTCTGTGAGGAGGAGGACGAAACCTCTATGCACGTCCTGGGACAGTGTCCAGCACTTGTGCAAAGTAGGTCGATACATCTGGGAGAGCACTTAATACCAGATGCAAAGCTGAAACTTCTGGAAGTGGGGAACCGACTAAAGTTCCTAACGGTTACTGGCCTGCTTGAGATACTATGATCAACAGGTACACTATAACCAGTAAAAGGGGCACAATAGTTCTTCAAGGACGCGGTGCGATTTTCCCTTAACAGAATAATAAGGTGAATTTTAAATTTAAACTTTATTCGGTAACGGATTCAGCTAACCTTTTTAAGGTTTTATGTAAAACAAAACCTTGGTAAAATCGGATATCTGTCTGTCTGTCACATGCATTTTTCTCGGAAACGGTTATAGCGATTGACACCAAATTAGAAAGGGAAGAACTGTAAACACTCACGCATACGGTGAATTATATTATATTATTCTTCGTAGAATTTAAGGGAGTTGGTCGAGTCATATGCAAAGGGGGGGAGCCTATTTTGTTTTTTAACCAAATATAGTCATGTGGGGTATCAAATGAAGGGTATCGGTTAATACTATTCAAGGCCGGTCCTAGTTTTGACATTTGTTGGAAAGGTGGGGAGTGTGTAGGGTCGAGGCTGATCATTTCTTTCACGGATCCACTCTCAGAAACTACCCAACCCAAAAATCTAAAAAAATCAGGAGTCTACCACTATATGATGCCTAGGCTCCGAAATACGTTAATAATGGTATATTCCTAAAATTGCGAAAAATCACGAAATTTTTGCAGCAATATTGGCCATAACACATAACATGATAAAAATAAAACTAGTTTAAAATAAAACTAGCTTTATTTTTATTTAGAAGAACTACTAGCATCGGAACGATAACTACATAACATGTTCCTAGTTTGGTGGAAATTGCACTATTACTCACAAAGTTATTATACGTCAAAGTTCTCGCTTCTGCGCAAAATCAAGACTTTGAAAAGTATCACCCGAAAGTGGTTATTCTCACATAATATATGCATATATTACGTGCTAGGTACTAATGTGACAAATGTCCACTTAAATATTTTTATAAAAGTAACATACAAAACCTTTTTTATACCTGAAGCACCCAGCTTCCGGTTACCCGACTTCTATGTTAGTGCTAGGGTTAGTGACATTGTGTCAAATTCTGCGTCAGTGTAGTTATAGTTAGATAGTTAATAGTTACACTTGTATTTTCTAAACGATTAAAAATGATTTTGGCAATTTTTACAATGTCTGATTATGATGAGCAAAGAATTTCCACTAAAATTTGTTAGGCGAATGAAATTTCGGCTGCGGAAATGTTTCAGAAGACTTTCGGTAAATAGACTGTCGCACAAAAATATTTATCAACGACTTCTCAAAAGCAAAGAACATGTTGATAACTTGTAACGTTACCGATGACCATCAACGTCAATTGGTAAGCAACACGTCAAGAAATTGGTGGTCGGAAATCGTCGATGGACAAGCAAGCAGTTTTGAAGGATCATTTGGGTCTCAGAAGAGTCAAACCTCCTTTGATACCAAAAACACTCAATTTCTTCACACGGCATTGATTATTCGTGAGTTTTTCGTCAAAAGTTCTACTTACATCGTTCTGCGTCTGCCTTATTCACCTGACTTAACTCAGTGTGTCTTCCGGCTATTTCACACACTTTTTGAATATTATTCCGAAAAACGACTGCTGCTATCCTTCGAAATATGGGAAATATGTTGTAATAAGTTACATTGTATTGGAAGGGGATTGCATTTTACAACAAAATTCACTTTTTTGAATACAAAATTATGATGGCATATTCGTGCTATCATTTTCGGTATTGCCCTGCAACTTCATTGCTTCCTCTATAAACTGGCATCTAATGTTGATCAGACAGTACGAAATTTATCACCTACCTAAAGATGGACGATTCTGTAGCCTATATAACGACGAAATTTATGAGCGATACCACGACCGCCTGGTTGTGGATGGAATCCCGCTTAATAGATTGCGGTTAATGGGTCACTTAGTCCATATGTGGAGTGGAGCAATGGCGTAGGCCAAGATGCAATTATTATAATTAGTGGACTTTGACGCAAACCTGGGATGTCTGGAGTTCCTTACTAAGCCAGTCCTAGACTGGATACCGGTTGTTGCGCCGTTGATGATGATGATAGCTAAATGAGACCACTCGGTTAGTATTTTTCCCAAACATCTTAATTTTTAGATTATTTATAAGACGAATGGGAAGGGAGTAAAAATGCACATTTAAATCAAGATCCTTTTCTCAGAAACTGTCCACATCAAAAAATCTAAAAAAACATGGTGATGCTATTATATCACATCTAGGTCACAAAATACCCTCCATTTCGATATCTGCATTTGAAACTTTATAGTTACACAATATACGCTATAATATGAAGAATGGTTTCTTCCGAGTAAATTTACTGGCAATACGATGACCGAGTTTGTTAAGCCTTAGTCTCTCCATCTCATTCCCCGGGGACATGTTCATCTCTGTGGTGTCAGGGTGGTATAAATTTATTACGGCCAAAAACTGTTTGGATGTCCTATACTCCACAAAAGAGTGAATAGAAGGAATAAAAGCCGCTTAGAATTGCAGACCACATGAAAGTAAATAGCCTGATATACTAAACGCATATACACCACTAATATACAAAATCAAACCTCGTGCAATACATGAAATATTCTTACATAAGAAATAAACAAAATCTTTCATACATAAACCTTCTCGTCTCCGACTTGTCTGCAAATCTATTTTTATTTTGACACGTGGTCTCATTGTAAGTATACACTTTTCCCAGCGTTGTAGAGTTATATTTGATAATCTAAATTGTGTTTACTTTTTTTTCCCTCTGGAAGTCGTCTATAACACATTTTCCCAAACTAACCAAAAACGTTTCAGATTCGACCCCATAATTAAATACTTTGCAAGCGAAGGGCAAAAGGTCAGATTTGATATGAGAGCGGTGAACAGTACATATGGCGGAGTTCCATCCAGATTCGCCGTTGCTACTAAGGCATTTCCCATTACGATAAGGAGCTAAAAAGCTAATTTTAGTATTCAATGTTTCGCGCCATTGCCCGTTTTACGAGCCTTTCAATCGTCCATAACCATACTGCCACTTGTGCATAACTGGGTACATAGCAACATCTCTTATATGATCTGTTTTAATTGCACGGTCTCGGGCATTATTCGATGTTAAATCGTTATCAGGTCAAAAATTAAGTTCACCCGATAAGAAAACAAAACTTCTTACGTACTACTGGGCATAGTATGAATGAACAGAACTTTCTAAATCGTGCGAAAATTGAATTTAACGAATATTTTTTTAGCGGTAACATTGATTAAATGGAAATTTGAGAAGCTGAGACTAAATATTTAGAATTAGCTACACTTTTTTTATTGTTTGCTGATGCGGAATTTTAATTGCTCTTTCTAGTGAAGTGAAAGTCCTATTTATTCTATTTCCATTAAGGGTGAAATTGATTTGCCGACTGGAACTAATCGGGAAATTTGAAGGATTAACTTTGGAAATTGAGCATTAAATAGTGCAGTAAAATATGTCGTAGAGGTCGTCAAGAGGAGATCTTTTCACACAGTGACAGCCAAATAAGTATACGAGTACAACAGAAAAACAGGCTATTGCAGGACAGAGTCAACTCTTCATGCCTCATCTCTACCCAGAGTAGCATATCCGCAAGTGGTAGTCAGATGTTAACTGTTTGCCTCCTATTTTGACAGTGTGCTGAACGAGTTGATTGAACATCATCCTCTTGATCTCTTTGCCCCGTGTTCGAAACTCAATTCGTCATTAATGTTTTGGTTTTGTGTCACTCCGCTGCTGTAGGTTTATCACTTGCGAGGCATAAGTGCAATGATAATGAGACTGAAAATTGAAAATAAAATGTCTGGAAATCATCATGGCAAAAACTGTGGTGGGCGACACCTGATCCAATACGAGCTTTTTTCATTATTGTGACTGAGGGATCCCTGACTCCGCATTAACTGTAAAAAAGGCGTTTTTCGCGTTTTTTGGTTCATTGAACCCTTTTCTTCGCCGTCATCATCACAGAACTACCGATTTCATTGTAAAGTGTTGACGTATGAAACTCATGCATGTAGCAAAATTCTTTAGCAACTTTCGAATATATCAGCAGAAATATCCTAGCAAACACCGAAGGTATCACATTCGCACGATTAATTAGGCCCCACCCCGCGGGTTCATATCGAAACACCAAAGGTACCTTATTGACCGAGTTCACTCAAATAGTTGATGAGTCAACGTAATGAAACGGATTCTTGAAATTATAAACAAAAATTCTAACTCAAACCCCAGTCAATAGATAATTCTAGCAAAACTTGACACTGGAAGATGATAATCTAAACAATTTCGGTCACACTATTTATCTAGGGGTAAAGTCTGATCTAAAGATTTTCATTTCCTGCTTCAGCAAAAAGATCCCACTCCTGAAAACCGGCACAGCCGTATTAAAGGGAAAAGTTTTCAACGGTACAGAACTGGATGCATTACTTGATCCTACCAAAAGCTGGAAGAAGCAAAACAAGTCGTTTCAAAATGTCTTTAAGCCATGTGATTGATTCAGAACAGCTAATTAAAAAATGGCGAAGACGGAAGATTTCTATGTTGCATTGCGACTGAACGAACCTGGAAAGTCTTGCTTTATTCTTGTTGGTGCCAGCCTGGCATATCGAGCGCAATTGATATGTTTGAAATGAGCGTTGAAAAGCAAATGAGCCAAATACATAAAGTAAAACGATTTGTTGCAATACATATTGTGAAAGTTATCCAAGCATATTTGGAAACGATACGAGTATAATGGGAAGTTCTTGCCCAAAATGTTATATGTTCTAGCCCCTGTTTCGATCAAGTCTGGCTGACTAGTAATTTTTTAGTTATAAGAAGTAAAAAATTAGATTGATATATGTGTCGAGGTTTTTCGACGCGTAATCCTTACGCTGTCCGAAAAAGAGGAAAAAATTATGGCCAACGATGATACATATTTAAATCATAAATAACCAGTTTTGGACAATTGCGTCCAGAACTTTGGAGGGAAAACGGCGGAAGCAACATTTTTTAGGCACAACGCAAAAGCAAGTTTGCTACAAGTAGTTATATGGTCCAGCCATTAGATTAAATTGAGAGCAAAGCTCTGATATTTCAATTTCATACTGATTGACAGTATCATCTTGGGAAGAGACGGACGTAATGATTGCTAGCAATACTTTGGGAGTGACTGACCTAATGGTTGATAGCGACTTTTTGAGAGCTGTAGATTCTATGTGTCAATGCAAAATTTTATCTCAGCACATGTTACACGTACCGTATTACATATTGCGAAACCCCGGATGGTCCATTTCTGAGTGACTGCAAGAAAGGGTTCCGCAAGGATATCGCCAAGTTCGGTGGTCACTTCACTGCTTTAGTGATTTCGTGTTCTGGTATCCTGGTCTATCCGAATGTCTCTGTATGGAAGGCTAACTTTATTTCTCCTACCAAACAGATTTATGGAGATCCGAGAATCAAAAGGCATAAGAGATGGATTTAGTTCCTATAATATATAAACAATATTTGCAGCTCATCCTATCGACTTTCCCATTGCATTGTTCTGAATAAAAGTTTAAAAACAAAATTATGTATTGGGAGCTATGTTGGATATTGTGCTTATGGCGGCTTACCAATTGTAATTAGTTGAACTAGAAGAAAAAGCCAGTTCGCGCCCTATTACCGAAATGAAAGTGTAAGGATCTGAAAATCAAGTATTAAGCTTAGTTCGCTGCTATAGATAGTGATGATAATGAAATAAGGGGGTGACAAGCGAGAACTATTTATTGAAGAATGTTTGAAGCATGATGTTTTTGTTCTGATGGTCCAATTTTTTAATGTTTTGTGTAAAACAAAACCTTATTAAAATCAGTTTACTGTTACTCTGTCGGTCCGTCTGTCTGCCACACTCATATTTCTTTGGAAAGGATTAAAGCGATTGACACCAAACTTGGGGGAAAAGTAGGAACTGTATACTCACACATATAGTGAGTTACATTATTCTACGTCGAATTTAAGGGGAGTCCCCATACATGCAAAAGGGGGGTGTAAATTTTGTTTTTCATCAAATATAGTCATGTGAGGTGTCATATAAAAGGTCTCGTTTGCTGGAATCGTGGGGAGTGCGGGGGGTCGAAATTGATCATTTCTTTCACGGATCCATTCTACCCAGTCGAGAAATCTGAAAAAAGCAGAAGCTGCCACTGTATGGTACCTGGGCTCCGAAATACCTTCCATACTGATATCCGTTCAAATAGAGCTAATAATAGTATATTACTATAATTTTTAGTAATTGACTGCAAGCCCCCCTTAATTTCATCCTAGAATCATATAATTGCAGTAACATAGGTATTCTAGGTCAAAGTTGTCGCTTCTGTGCAAATTCAAGACTTTCAATATCAGTATCACGCGAAAGTGGATATTCTCACATATATGCATATATTACGTGCTAGGTACTAATGTGACAAATGTCCACTTAAATATTTTTATAAAAGAAATATACAAAACCTTTCACATCTGAAGCACCCAGCTTCCGGTTCCCCGACTTGTTTTATTCATAAGTATTCTTAAAGGTAACATTATCTTTTCATCCTCACAGATAACTAACTTTACCAAGCGTTTCCTTGGAGTAAATTTAGGAAAACTGGCATGAAACTGTTATCAGTTATCAGGCCACTCTGGTCTAATATTGGGTCTGTGTATAAGTTTTTTTCGGTTTACTCAAGTATACACGTTCTCCTTTGTAAAGGTTAAAAGTAAGAAAAACTCAATTTAAAAGAGGCCGCTAAGGTAGGGGCAGTTGATGGAAGTAGATGAAATTCATAAAGTAATCCGACGGATGTTTGATGAAATTGAAAATCTCGAGTGGTTCAACGTACACCACAGAAAAAAAAGAATCGCTATGTTGCGAAATTCGTAATCGTGTTAGATTCAAAGCCTCGGAGAAATGCTAAGCACCTCAATCGACGCGACAGGACGGACACCGATCGTGTAGAGAAATGGCCAAGAGTTCTTGATGCACGGACGGCTTCAACTGTTCAAGATTAGCTGACCCAGATTCTGAACGAGATAAAGGTTGAAAAAAAAACAAAAAATATTTTTCTTTTATTTTTTAAGTCTGATTTTTAAAAACACGCATTTCTGAGAATGCGCGCTATCCACTCCCAGAAAAATCCATAACAAAAAATTATCACAATATTTTCCCAAGGGTATAAGGTTATTTCGGTGCGAAAAAGGTTGCCTGATTTTGTGCAATATCCTGCTAGTAACCATCGACAGATGCTCCTTACAATCCAACTTCCAGTTCATCATTTTGGTAATGATGTGGTAACGCACCAACCAGAATGTTCATGCAGTGCTAAATAAAATCTCCTTCGGCTCTGTCAATGAAATTTATTTCAGTCATTGAGGTATAATTCAATTCCTTCAAGGTGTTCCGCGTAGAACTCTATATCAAGTTATTCTCTTCAGCACGAATTAGATGAACTTATTACCCAAGAGCATTGTTTCAACTACATAACTCGCACAGGAGCAGCATTTGCTCAAGTTCATAACTTACTCATACGAGTCCACCACCATGTTCAAGATGTACATGTACAATTAATTCGGAAAATCTCAAAATTTGCTGTGTTTAACGAAATTGAGCCAATACATTCTGGCTGATTCAACTCGGCACAACTCGTTTCCTCTCATGTATTCAAGATTATAGGGAGGAAAATCGGGCCCAGGGTGAAAATAATACGACGTCATACGAAATTGTCAATTGCTCTAATTTTATTAAAGTTTCTTTGTTTGAGCCCCCAAAAATAGTCCCGGTCCAGGGAAACCCTTTCTCCTGGTCTTTATCTTTCTCTCGACGGACCTGCACGTACCCTCAAAATGCGATATAACGAATAAAGGCCTGGACCAAGTGATGAACGCAAGGATTCTTTTAGGAACCGAAATCTTTATAGCCTGTGCTTCTTTAACAAACTATCATTAGTTTCTTATCCGTGAGACTAGTCATCATTATCGTAGGCCGTAGTTTTAGTTTATTATCGTTGTTTTGATCTTTATTAAAGTAATTTAATTTTCACTATGTGATATATATCGTTAGGGCAAGGAATTTAAAGTGATTCATTCATTGCTTTTATTTCATTTGAGACAGCACATATGGCCCGTGTAATATTGCATAGCTAAAGATCTTTTTTGCTTCTTCTTTGAAATTGAATAAGATATCAAAGTAACCGATGCAAATAACTGCATCTAAAATTACTTTTTCCTTTGTGAATGACTATTTTGCTAATGCAATTTAATCTTCCAAATATGAACCCCAAATGGCTGATTATCTGTTTATGTTTATTATATATGCATATATAGTTATTCTTCATACATACTGGAGAAATTATTGTGAATTTACTGAAATTAAAGACGATTATGAGCAAGAAACATATTTATACTTTCTGTTTAGGAGTGCATATCTGCGCCTACCTTATATTATATCAAACGAGAAACCATAAACATTTACAAATTCAAACTACCAAATGAGATCATTGATCATTTTATTAACGAAAACTATTGTCTTTTTTACAGTGAAAGCAGCATGTTTGTCTCAAAACGTCGTTGGATATTAAAGACATGTGGGACAACAACCCCTCTTCAATGCTTAGAGCCTCTATTGGAGATGGCTGAGCAAATAGGATATACAGACATTGAAGAACTCTTCTATTCTCGGAAGAACTTCAAGCGTCCTGATTTGCAAGTAAGGAATAATTTACTTTTACGATGCGATTAAATTTTTAATTTATTTATAATCGTCTATATGTATAGGTGTCACCCCATCGCGGCTTTGAAGAGGAAGTTGCCTTACTTGATTCGTTCTTCGACGACGGTCGCGCCTATTGTTTAGGTTCAGTAAATCGCGACTGTTGGTATCTATACACGTTAAGCCGCGGGGGAGGAGAGTTACAAAGACGCATCGAAAATATGGAACTTATTGAACCCGATCAAACCATAGAAATTTTAATGACTGAATTGGATCCGACTGTCCTATCAACATTTACCAAAGAGGAATGTTCCAAGGCTGTAGAGGCTACTGAGGTAAGATTTTCGAAATAATATGTTAGATTTTAATGTTAAAACAGCTACTTAATGGTTTCTTGTCTCCCTGAAAGGAGACCCTATTCTATAATAGTTACCTGAACCAGCCGATTCTTAAATTCAAACCTGAAAGTGTACTTTACCTATTGTAGCAAGTAATGTGATATTTCAGTGGCTAGCGTGAGGTTCCGATTAATTCGTCTAACTGAGATTTCAAATATGCTTGAGTTTCATTATCATCACAATTATTGTTACCTTTTTGCTCGGTAATGTTTTCAAATGAGGAGGATGCAAAGACGCACTCTAGCTCACGTTCAAAACAAAATCAAACAGGCCGACTCGTCAACTTTCTCACCTTTTAAAGCACATATATTATTGGCTTTATCGAACACTATTTAGTTCAAAAGAAAAGCAAAATTATCAGCATTTTTGCCTCCATTTGAAGAATCTCTATGAACGCAGTTCTCTTGTTTCAATGTGATCATAGTTCATCCATAGCTGAGCATGTGCCCACTGAACAGACAATTTTAGCAATCAAAAAGTTATAAGGCATCTCGTCATAAACACTGATTCTGCGTCATTTCTCCCTTATGCTTCTAAACTCTAAACAATCAATGAACCGTTATACCATAGAAGCATATTGTGCCTAAAAAGCAGACAACCCAGCTTTCGATTTCGCTATTAATTTTTCCTTAAGCATCCATCAATACTTCGAATATTAGCGAATCCGGTCGTAAGTACGGAAGAAACGCCCGTGTTTTGCCGTTCTCAGTGGATGTTCAAAAACTGTCGTATCGTGTCAATCACAGTAAACTGCGCAACATTTTGTAATTGTCCTTGTTAATGCCATATTTAATGATTTCCTCTGCCGTTTTTCTCTTTTTATTGCCAGTTATACCTGCATTGAGTATTCTTTTACTATAGCAAAAACAAATTGGATTTTGTTGTTGAGATCCACGGCACCAATGGACTGGGCATAACGTAATGTTTATGCTCCTTGGGACTATCATATAGTATTCACTTCTCATCTCCAGTCACGATCGGATGCAAAAACTCGTTTCTTTGTTGCTTTTGCATCCACCTCTCGTGGCTGAAAAATCATCGAATTTTTGTATCACTCCCTGTGGAACGACTGAGTAGTTCCCAATGTTTCCCCAAATTCCTTAACACTTGACTTTTATCTTCTTTGTTTCTAATTCTTTGACTTCGATGTTTGTAGTTTTCCAGAACGAGACTGCAACTTATGAAAGTAGGGTAGTAGTTGGGCCAGTGTCACCACAAACTTCGACAACATTCAATGGACTTCAGCTCCACTTTTCTTTTAATTAGAGAGAGAAAATTAAAAGTCGCTTGGTGACACGAAGAATGACATTTTAAACATGGTAAAAAGGAAGGTTTTTGGTATTGGGTATACAACTTTATTCGCTGTTTTTTTGTTTGAAATTTATATGACGGGTAACATGAATTAATGTATTATTCGAATTATTGTCCGCTGTTAACCTATACTTTCGGACAAATTTATAGATTCCATCGCGAAAGAAGCCTTCATCATTTGAAGCCAAGAATAAATCGAACCAATTTTTGATAATCTGTTCTGGAGTGAATCGTATTTTAGTCCAAGCGTGTTGCATATATCGAAACAAATAGTAGTCGAAAGGGGTGAGGCCTCGGCTATAAGGAAGATGAGCCAGAATATACAATCCTCTATCTTCTGAGCGTTTCTATGATGAATTACTGTCTGGTTGCATATTCTGGACTTTTTCGCGTATAGCTTTCTTTAACACACAAGTTCACAGTAGATCACACCCTGTTGAACCCGACAAATACTGAGCATCACCTTAATGCCATGAATATTCGGCTTCCACGATAATGTTTCCAGTTGGCCGGGCTTTACATACGACCTTTGGCATTTCGGGTTGTCGTCCTGAGTTCATTTTTCTTCTTCGATTATGATTCTGAGTAGAAACAGCTTTTTGTATCGTCCAGGCAACATTTAGAACATGCTAAATCGGCGCTCGATATATCTCTGTTTCAGCAGGCATGTGACCCAATTACCTTGCTTTTGGAGGTATTCCGTGGTTTTGACTCGTTTCGAAAAAGCTTTGTTGGAGGATTTTCACCATTTCCATGAACCCTTTTTGCGTTTTACACGAATCTTAGTCAAGTAATGTTTCTACTTCGTTTTTGATTTTGTTAGATTGACCCGAATCCTTATTGTCAACATTAAAATTACCACTTTTAAATCGTCGACAATACTCCGCAAAATTTATCCGATGTTGCGGGTTAATCATTAATTTCCACTAGAATTCGATGTCCCTCGGCTGCCCTTTTCTTCCAAACAGAAAATCAAAACTTTCCGTAAATGATGTTTATTTAGAATAAGACTCGACATTTTCAACGCAACGCAGGTGTTGACACTGCACAAAATTGATCTATCGCCATCAATTATCTATAGAACCTAGAGGCAACTTTTGAAAATGGACCGAATTAAGTTGTATGCCCAAAAAATAAGAAATATCGCCTATGTTTACCAATCATTCACAATAGTCAAAGCCTTCTTTTAAAAACGAACCGAGCTAATGTATACTCCCAATAGTTTTGTGGATTCCTTTTCTTTATTATTATCATAGACTTCTTATATCGTACCTTTCGTCCATTTTCACCGTTTCATGAAGACTTGACTTTCTAGCAGTGACAGATCTCGTGACTCCTTAATTTCCGTTCATTCGAGTAAATTCGTCCTCATTCCTACATATAAGGAAACCAGCTTCATGTACTTCTGGTGGAAGAGTTTATTAAACCGATGGACTTCTTTCATTTCTTTTCCTAATCTATGAATTGAAATTGAGTACAAAGTCAGAAACATCCTCGGAAGCATTGGATTAACCATTCTCTAATTCTCGTTTCACCAACTTCGGTACTGAAACTTTATGATAATTTTAAGTGTTGATGGTTTATCTGAAAGTGAAATCTTCAACTCTCCAGTCGATGCTGTCTTTTGCAGTTTCAATTTAAAATTGCTTTCCATCACTTCCTTTAAGGGATATTTTGATTTGAGGGTTGCAATGAATGGAAATGTCGAATCAAGAAATGCCATAAAGAAGGAAAGAAAGACAAAATTAAAACTCAAACTAAAATCATAAATAAATCCCAATCTTAGCACAAGTAGTGAATTTGTATGTTATTCGTGCATTACAAATTGTTTACCTGGGAATATGATCGATATCATCTTGCCGGGAACTGGAGGTGGATCTGAAGATGCAAACTTGGGACGATGTTTTAAGGTTTGATACTACATTCAGGGAGGCCATTTGTGGGGATGTTTAGAAGCAATAACCTTTTGAAAAATGTCATTTATTTACAATAGGTTTTGAGCTCCACTCGCAAAAGTCATTGGATTTTCGTGGAGAAACTATGCGAAATTTAATCCAAGGTTATTGTGCTGGAAAGTGAGTTTTTTTTTATCTAGGCCTTGGTCTATTTGGAATCCGGATAAACACAAATAATTAAGTGACGTTCTTCTCGTGCGTATAATTGGAAAATTGGTTACACAGTCAAACGAATTCATTTGAAAATTTCGATAATTCGATTTCGATAGATAACTACTACCTGGGGCGCTTCGATTATCATTATATCATACCTTGAAAGGTATTGTTCCAAACACTTTTGGGGATGGGCCAGATTCAAAAATACAAACCCACTTAACAATAAATGACTTGATTTTGTAAAGAAATGTAACCAAGCACACAGCACAATGCCATAATGAACACAAAGCCAGAAAACAAAACTGTCAAATGAAATAAAACTATTAAAAGGAAAAGTTTCCAGTTTAACTATAGAATTATATTGCTCTCCTCCAGTGCTGGTTTTTTGATTTTAATTAATTTTAAATTAAAAAACCAGCACTGAAGACGCACACATCTTGCGTCCGAAACACGTGTTTGCTACCTTTAAATAAATATAATTCTATAGTTAAACTGGAAACTTTTCCTTTTAATAGTTTTATTTAAAAAAAACTATAGTAAGCAAAGGAACTATTTTTATAAAACCCCCATTGCAGCCATTATGGCTAACAGGTTCTCTAGTAAAATAATAATCGCACAGAAGCTTTGTACTTTGATAGGTTCATATCATTATAAGAGCCTAGTGAATTTTCTAGGATCAGATAAGCCCCTTAAGATTTTTTTGAGCTTACCAAAGAAAAACTTCGTGGTGTCTGAACATTCATCTTTTAATAGTCATTAGATAGATCTCAGTCTATTTTATCATTTGTTGGACACTTCAACGCAACATGCCTGAATGTGAACGTTTCATTTGCTGACGTTTTTCTATTTTGCAGTTTAAAAAAGTACTTTTGAAGAAATTTTACCCCATATCCGTCGCTAATTTTTATTGTGTCTTTGCGGTGTCCGAATATGAACAAACCAGAGTCTTATTGGGGTAAACTAAATTGGTACTGTAGAAACTATGAACATTCGCTCAAAAATGAAGGAATCATTTCAATTCATATAAAATAGCATTAATTGGGGGAAAAAAATGAAACTTCCCCTTCCTTTTTAAAGGAAGTAAATTTTCACGAAGATTAAATGTGAATTTCAAACATTATTTTTAAGTATGTATATCTATAATAATTTCTGACAACTAAATTTTGTTATTCTATTACAGAGAGCTGGAATTCATAAACTAATTCCAGGCATGGTAATTGATGACTATCTATTTGAACCATGCGGTTATTCTATGAATGGCATCGGTAAAAATAATGTAAGTATATGCGAATTTTCAAAATAATCATCGTAATTTCGCATTCTTTTAAACATCAAATTTTATTTCATTGCTTCGTTTTGTAAAGTTTCCGGGGGAATATTCACAAGTAAGTAAACTGTAACGACATTGTTGCTTTAGAGTATGATAAGTATTTTTGCGGAGAACTAAACGGTGATTACTAAAGTGCATAATCTTTAGTATTTCCTGGTTGACTTCATATTTTTATATGCCCATCAAAAAAATTGTAAAAATAAAACATTTTCCTTCTCCTTTTGATGCCTCCAAAAATTCAGACAGATGAGAATGAAGCGCTTAGTATGATAGGTCGGAGATAACTGCATACGATGAGCTATATTGGGGTTTCGTTTCTTTCAGGAAATGAAGAAAAGATAAAAATTGACGCAATTTAATAGCTCAATGTCACTCGATTATATAATAGCAGAGTGTACGTTTGATAATTATATAGTAATATCCACCAATTTATAACGACAAGAGTCTGATTAATATGAAGACAATAAATTACTTTTTGCAAAAAGTAATAAATTATTTGTAATATATAAATCGTTGAAGAGTTGCAATCATTTGGTGCAATCGATTGGCATAAACTTCGTCTCGCTCTAAAGATAAGATTCACTTCTCAAGTCATGGATGCATCCCAAAACGCATTATTGCCTAAAATTATCATTCTTCTTTTTCTTTAGCCTTTGCCCCGTTCACAAGCGGGGTCGACCATTTGGCTCCATCGAATGCCTGATCTGGGTGCAATCTCGGGGCTTTTAAAAGCCCAACCAGCGTATCAAGCCATCGTTGTTTCAGCCTGCCTTTTGGTCGTTTACCATCGACTTTGACTTTCAGGCCAATTTAGAGTGTAATTCAGTGGTTTCGGGTGATGGTTTAGTGTGGTTTTCGAAAATTAAACGCATTTCAATAAATCGGAAAGGAAAATTAAGTGCAGGACAGGCGAGAAATCTAGTTTGCAGAGAGGAATCTTTACCTCTGCAAGAGAGAGCTGGCAAAGTACATACCACTGTGTAATGTTTCCTGCGCAATTTATGAAGATGGAAGCATGAGAAAACCAATTGGAAAATATCACGATTGTAGGGATATTGGTCAGATTAGCCTCCTAAATAAATTTAAACGACTCCAAAAATTAAAAGAGAGCTGGAGAAATTATCGTACTCGAAAGCCTTCCAAAAAGCCTCTTGTGATAAGATAGATTGGCTCGGCGAAACTGAAGCGGAGACGACCGAAAAAGAGTCATTCTTTCGATTCCATTTCGAGTCCAAATTTAATTTGATTAAACCAAATGGTTCAGGAAAAGCAGTTTGTCTCTTATGAAGATTTTTCCCCTGATATGCTAGATGCACCCTATGGATCGCTGTCAGAGTAATTAGAAGCTGTGGTTAAGGCCAAAGGAGGCGAAACTTGATTTTGCTATTCTTATGTTTAATTTGATACATGCAAAATATGCCAAAATTTGTTGAAACTTCCCTAAAATTAAACAGATTTGAAGTAAAGTGTACACATATAAACATATAAGCCGTCCATGGAGTTCTAAGCAAACTTTACTCTGAAAATATTCATACAATTCACATAAAGTTCTTTATTGTCATTTTTTTTCAAATCCAGAGAGAAATTCTTGACAAGTTTTGGTTTTCATTAAATATGTTGAAGAATGTAAAAAAAAAATGCAATATTGTGCGGAAATTTTAATAACTTTATATGGAAGGAGATCCTGAAAGGCTTAGGAATTGATTGTTGTTAATAGGAGAGCTAAGAGCTACTATATATGGCGCCTCATATAATATTATACATTTTTTACTATCCGCAACGAATAATTGGGAATAAATTTATCGCAGGTCTCAAATGAAATGTGAAGAGACATTTAAATGTTAGTAGCGAAAATAAACGATTGTCCAGTTCTGATTGCATTTAAAACAAGTCGAGAAACCGGAAGCTAGGCGCTTCAGGTATGAAAGGTTTTGTTTGCTTTTTCTGTGAGTATATTTGAGTGTAGAACTATCCCATTTGTACGTAGCCCGTTATGTATGTGCTTTAGCATGTCCGACTATGCAATATTAATATATATTTGGGACTATGAGGAGCACGCAAAATGAAATCATGAAAATGCTGTACATTTCTTGGAAACTCCCACAGTCTTCTCTTTTTTTCTATTCTCTAGAAAAAAGTTTATCTTGAAGTGGCAATGATCATCCATATTCTTTCTCTGAATGCCAATTTAGACTACTCAATTTGTACTTTGCTCCTCTCAACCCAATTTTTTGACGGCAAAAATGTGCGAACTGCTGTTTCTCGATGGGTAAATATGCGCTCAACCACTCGAAAGCGTCTTTAATACAACAAAAAATTGTCCAAAATTGCCTGATAGTCTTCAGAATTTTGATAAGCGTAATCGTTGAAGCCACCCAAATCATAATAAATTTCCGCCGAAATTATGCCCCGAAAATAGGGCAATCGTTTTGACAACTTGAAGCCTATCATCCATAAACGCAAAAATAGTCTTCCAAGAATTTCATTCTAACCGACTGACTTTTTCGGTAAAAATTCATCGATTTTTCTAAGGTATTTTCTTATAGAAATCACATGATATCCATCCACGCTATTATGAATTCGAATCGTTCACTTTCTTACGTTTTTAGCAGTTATTCAAACTCCTTCTCATTCTTAAGATCCCATTCTTGGGCCTCTTCTTGCTTCATATTTTCTATTTACGTAGATGACCTTAAATTATTTGTTTCGTAGGCTTAAGCTGTGATCTCATCCGATGCATCTCTGTCATTTTGAGAAGAGATATTAAATCAATAAATTAAGCCTTGACGGTAGTGATATTATTATTCCGTATATTACGTACACTCCCTAGAACTTTAATGAACCCGTTCTGTCTTATTTGAGTTCCTTTCCCAAATTGTACAAAATCTTCCCTTTGCTGCTTTCAAGATATATTTGCCTAGCAATATGGAATTAGCAAGTTTATGTTTTTTAAGAAAGCTATCGTTGCATGTTCCATATTCAGGCCATGCGTGATCTTACTCTGTATGTTGTTTAGAAATGACGCCCAAAATCGTTAATATTGCTTGCCATTCATACTTATATTAAGTAGCACGAAAACTGCAGCCAAAACCGAATAGATTTACTTGTAGTGGTATCTTGGTTCCGAAGACAATTTTTAAGGTCGATGACATAAAATTAGTTCAAATCTTTTCGATTATCACCCTCGAATTACATTTGCCGCATATTCCAACACATTGTACGGCCAATGAACCACTGAAACAATATATATTTTTATTACACTCAAAACGAAAGGGTGATCAATTGAGTCACGTGTATGCGTGTAGCAAAAAATGGGTCTTTGTTTATTCCTATATTTCATGAATCTTATCAAATAGGAGAATGTTAAGTGTACATCACATATGAATCATTTCCCGACACAACTGTCGCAAGGTATCAAGTCTAAAATTGAGGAATAAAGGTTCCAACGCAGAGCGGAAGTCAGTACAATCAGTTCATCAGCAGAGAACGCAATTTTACCATTTTTCATCAAAACCAGAACAAAGCTATTAAATTTCTTTTCCGGAGCAATTTTCGTAGAAATTGTGCCACATCGATTTAGCATAGCCTTATACAAAAATGCCTACATAAATCTATTAGACTCTGAATAAAAGTTTTTAAGATTTAACGTAAAACAAAACCTTATTAAAATCGATTCTCTGTTTGTTTGTCTGTCGTACGGACTTTTTTCCAAAAGAGCTACACCGAATCAAAAGAAATTTGGCGGACATGTGGGAACTATGAAATCCCACGCATACAGTGCATGACATAAATTTACGTGACGTTTAAGGGGGCTCCCCACACCGGCAAAGGGAGAAACAAAAAATTTTTTTCACTGAATATAGTCATGTGAAGTATCAAATGAAAAGTCGATTAATACTTTCCGAAACTGATATTAGTTATGGCGTAAATTAAAAAATGCGCGGAGTAAAAATATGCACAGTTAAAATGGGATTAGGAATTGGTGTGTTCATATCCCTATAGAAGACACCATAAAATGTGAGAAAGGCAGTTTCTATGAAGCATCCCAACGAACCGTCGAAGCATACTTGAAGATTTCAACAGAAAAGAAAAGAGGAAGCGTATATTCAGGCACTACATGGGCCTCCATGTCTTGCATGAGTGTGTCAATGACAAACAACTAGCAATGATGCATGAAATGTTCATTTGAAGTATCTAGTTTGGGCAGAAAGAGATCTACAAACAAACGTGGGTCTTTCCAGACGGAAACACTTTCAACCAAATAGGCCAGGTTACTTCTCGGCTTTGATAAATGTGATAACATTGCGGGAACACTTAGTGCCAGAGGAACTCTGGCTCTGGTTAAATTGCTCTATTGCGGTACGGAAATTAAAATTCGCAGGGTGGCAGGTATATCAAAATCGGTTCGTGACTCAATCCTCTTTGTTTTTGCCATGGACACATATCAACGAATGTCTCAAATCCAAAATCTGTCGAAATATTGACCGCCTTGTCATACTCTGTGGTCCTGTGCGCTGAACGACTGAGGAAGATAAAGACGTTGCTTTGGACCAGCGGCGCAATCTACAATGGTTACATTTAAAATGAGGCGGGATCAATATGAAGTTGTACCCATCGTGGGAAAAATTACGAGAGATTTGTTTTCGATCGTACTGTCATGAGATTCGCGCTAATCAACTCACTGGCCATGATTAACCTGCGGGTGGAAGTTAATGGGAAACTCCCAAAAGGCCGGATCAGGCAATAAAGGTTGGGTACGCTAGATGGTGGTTTAAGGGCCTCTCAACTCCACATGACCAAACCGTTCACGGAGAAAAATGGCGCAGAACAAAGGCTAAAGAAGGGGAAGATACATAGATTCGAATCACTATTTCGTTGGTAAGAAGTTTCACGCTCGAATAACAGCACCATCTCATCCATCTGAAACGATCCAGACCGAAATGCTCCGTCCCTGGCCATATTATTAGACGCAGTGCAGATTCTATGCAAAATCTTTATTATCGGGTATTTTTCAGCTTTAAAATTTATAAATAGACACATGTATGTAATTTGTACGTATACTATACTTAGCCTTACCTAATTGTTAACAAAAATAAAACATCATTCTTTTAGAAAAAATATGTATTTATTAACTGCTAAAGAACTTTGAAATGTACGCCATAAAATATAATATTAATATTTTGTTGAGCCACCTTTTGCCGCTATGATAGCTACAATTTTTCGCGGCATGCTGCCAATGCAAGATTGTACTGTATCCTGCAATTGAGGATGATGGTTCCACATATGGTTTATTTTTTCTAGGAGCTGAGTTTCGGTTATGATCACCTCTTTAGCCACTTCCCTCTTCATCAGCTCCCACACATTTCCATTTGGGTTCATATCGGGGCTATTACCCGGCCAATCCAATCTGCTCTCGCAAATAAGTTTTCACAGATCGCGCCGTGTGACAGGGTGCCCCATCCTGCATGAAAATGAATCGCTCCCCATTCGGAAAACACTCTCTGAGCTGGGGAACCAACCGAATTTGCAAGACTTCTATATACTGCCTTTTACCACGTACAAACGTTCAGTACCTTTGCCGCTAATAACTGACCAGATTATAACCTTTGTAGGGTGCTTTAGGGTGCTTCACAGTTTGAGCAACGCAGTCAGGATTAAATTTTTCTCCAGGACGACGGCGCACAAACTGAGTTCTATTCTGCAAAATTTTAAATGTGCTTTCATCGCTAAAGCAGAGCTACCAAGAATAGAAAAAATAAATGAATATCCTAAGTATCAGTTCATTACTTCATAGTCGGCAGGCCTTTAAGTGTAAATCCTATAATTTTCTACGTACAGTGCGCTCAGACGCAATTACATTAGCATCTTCCAATTGAGATTTTATCTGTCTTGTGGTAGCACATCTGTTTTCTAGGCAAATTTTCCTTAGAAGTAGTAACAAGTCGGGAAACCGGAAGCTGGACGCTTCAGGTACGAAAGGTTTTGTGTATTTCTTAGTACGTAGCACGTAATATATCCATATATTATGTGAGAGTATCCACTTTCTGGTGATATTGACATTCATAGTCTTCAATTTTCAAAGAAGCAACAAATTTGAGGTATTATAACTTTGTTAGTAATAGTGCAATTTCCACCATACTTGGTATATATTATAGCCTATATCACTGCAAAACTTCATGGTACTAGGATGAACTTAAGGGGGATTTCTAACCAATTACAAAAAATTGTAGTAATATACTATTATTAACTTTATTTAAACAGATATCGGCATGGAAGGTATTTCGGAGCCCAGGCACCATATAGTGGCAGCCTCCTGATTTTTTTCAGATTTTTCGGTTTGGTAGTTTCTGAGAATGGCCCCCTTAAAGAAGTGATCACTTTCAACCCTTCGCGCTCCCCACCCTTCCAACGAATGTCAAAACTAAGATCGGCTTTGAAAAGTACTAATTGAGACCTTCAATTTGATACTCCTCATGATGATGAAAAAAAATTTTACACCCCCCTTTTCACTGTATGCGTGAACGTTCACAGTTCCCACCTTTCTACCAAAGTTGGTGTCAATCGCTATAACCGTCTCCGAGAAAAATGCGTGTGACGGACAGACAGACAGACAGTAAACCGATTTTAATAAGGTTTTGTGTTTACACAAAACATTAAAAATGGTTTTCCTAACCCATCTATTCCTTCGTTCCGGGCTTAGTTTATTACCTGACTCCACTTTCTTCTTTATACGTTTACGGTGGCTTCAGACACCTTCAACCTTCGTGATATTTCGCGGTTGGAAGACGTTTTCAGATCAATCAGGGCTTTTACTTCAGCTATTCTAAATGTTCTAAAATTTTCAAATTTTAAATTTTTTGTTACACGCCCTGCACACAAAATAACCCACCTTGAGCAAAATGCGACCGTATTCAGTTTTTTTGAAGCAAACGCGGAGTGGTGCCAAAATGTTGAGTGGCATCACCCGTAAAACCCGCTGCTGTTGGTTTGGGAAATTAACCTTCATGTATGTTTCGATGAATATCAGCGACTGGTCGCAGATCCCAGTGCACACCATCAGAGAAGCTGGAAGATGACTGCGACCGAGGATTTTCACTGTCGTAGTCTTTTGTTGGTCCTCCTTGAGCGATTCGCGGCAATCAAGGCGATTGTTCAGCGGTCAAAATTTTCTTCGTCGTTGAAGAATCTCTCCAACTAGTAAGCACTAGCGACCATTCGGTGAGCTTTCGCGACCGCTTCTGCTTTCATCTTTTCCTTCAGAAAATAAACACGATGTTTTAGACGCTATCTTTCCTGATCCTGAGCTCTTTGTCGTTTAATTCGATAATGGGTTTTCTATATGTTTTCTAGAGTAGTAAAAGCGGTTGAAGAATCACTCTGAGGACGATCCGCAGTCCCTTTAGTAGACCATTGCAGCTTGAAATCAATAGTGCATCGTTCATGCCTTGCGCCACTCGACCGCTATGAGACATTGACAAATCAAACAAGGATTTCAACGAAATCATCGGAATTAACAAAAAAATATGTTAATGCCAAAAAAATATAAAATTATCAGAAACACATCCATGGTTATCCTGCCGGGAAAAGTAAAGAAGTCTTTCCGATCAATGAATATGTTATATTGAAGCATTGGGTTGAGTATTTTGATCAATTGTTCAACAACTAGAGTATCGACGAGTTGGAAGTTACACAAATTGAGGACAAGTGATCGGTTTAGAAACCACAAGTTGGGTGTTGGAGCCGAGTTCCATGCATCCTGAGCATTAATGATCCATATCAATCTTAAAAAGATATTAGATTTTCTTTCTATGGTATTGGATGGAGAAAACTGTTGGATCAGTTGCATCATCTTTTCATGGACTTTAAAGCCGTCTATAGATTAATAGTATAACCAGGGTAAGGGTAAAGCTATACACGCAACAGGAAGGATTGCTCTCAAAACTCTAGTGTTGGCGACTTTGTGGCGTGCACAACATTTCGTTCAAATAATGGGGCTTTGTTGTTGTAATGAGGCCCATTCGAGGTATATCAATTAAGAAAAATTCATTCGAAGCAGTTTTTCCCATTGTCCCAATCAAGGGGGAATTCCAAATTTAAAGTCGGAGTCAACCAAAGCAAAATAAGCGAGACCTTCAGCTGCTGAGGAGGGAGGTGGACCGGTGCTCAGCGTGATTGAGCCGTTTTTAAGGTTTTGTTTGCAAGTAAATATCAATATCACTGAAGTGGGTAGTCAGACATGCAAAATGCATATACATAACGGGCTACGTTCAAATGGGATAGTTCTACACTCAAATATACTCACAGAAGAAACAAACAAAACCTTTCATATCTGAAGCGCTCAGCTTCCGATTTCCCGACTTGTTTTTTTCTTTTCTAAATTTAGAATGGGTGTTATTCTTTGTAAGGTTCGCACGATATCCCCACGTTCTGTACTACGACACGTGAGGGACAATTAATTTTGTTTTTGCTTTCCTTTCCTTATTCCCTTTCCTGCTTTCCTTTCCTTATTCCCTTTATCAGTACAAGTCTCTTGAGTCTCAATTATTTCAAATAATTTAATTGCTGGAAACCCCGCAAGATTACACTTGGACTTCTGTGGAGCTTTAATATTTGCGGGCTTAACATTTGGTCATCTTTGGCTACTCAGAATGGTCTTCTGACCATCGCAAAATTTACATTGGTCATTTCAAATCCTTTCACCATCCTAACGATTTAAGGATGATGAATTTTCTATGATCCATTCTTTGAAATTTGGCCGTTGAAAATATAATCCGCGGCGGCGAGGCTCTTACATTCGCTTAACTGCTTGTCAATGTTGATAATATAGGTATGTCTTATTCGTGCCTCAGATTAGGTACTGCTAATGACAGAGGCAGTTGCTAGTGATAATAAAGCACGCCTAGAGCAAATACATGTTATTGCGCCCTGGATGATGAACTTTTCCTTGATTCAACAAACAACTTGGAGCTGTGCTTCGTCAAGCCCATTCCAATCTGCCAGTTAGGTAAAGAGAGCAACTCGACGCGCAAACGTTTGGTTCCTTCAACTCTTTTTTTTTTCATTTCATATCTCTGTAATTATCTGATTTAAAATATCATATTAATTATATACGCCTAGTGCCTAAGTGCATCGTTGAGTTTATCCTTTATTTTTCCTATTGCAGGGCTGCTATATGACAATTCATGTAACGCCAGAACCGGAATTTTCATACGTTAGCTTTGAGAGCAATGTTTCATCTTCCAATTATTACGAGTTGATCAATCGCGTTATTGATACATTCCAACCAGGAAAATTCATTGTAACCATTTTTGCTAATAAGGTGAGTGATACCGTGACTCTGCAAATGCGCTTTAAGTTTAATTTCAATTTCACAATAATTTTTCAGACATCGCCGGCTCAAACAGCAGCTCGTGAACTCGATCATACTAAAATGATTGGCGAATGGCAACGTCGCGACATCCAATACTGTCGCTTCCAAACTTACGATCTCACATACGCTCACTACAGCAAATTCCCAAGCTGAGGGTTACAGGTTAAACCCTATGCAAGTGACGCTGGGGTCATCAAAAACCAAAACACATCATTCCCACATCCTTACTCCTACAACCCATTCCCATTCCTTCCACTCCCCTCCTATCTATCCACTCAATTCTCTTCCCTCCCGCAGAAACCATCATTCAATTGGAAGCAACTCAACACCATGCTGCGGTTGAATCCTTCATCCAAAACAGTAACATTTTCCCTATCACCATCATCAGCTAAACAAACTTTAATAGATCGCACAAAGCCAACCACTCCAGAAGTGACCATAGCAACTTCTTATTCTACACACAAATCATCAACTATTCATAATCATAATGCCACAAGCAAATTATTTGATTTATCGTTAATTTTCACATTTTTAATGATACAAATAATTTCATGGATATTTTTCGTTGATCTCGATGAATATTCTCCGTTGATCTTATTCTCATGGTGGCGCAATAAAATCTCTTGAAAATGCCCAAACCTGATTTTTCGTTTGATGATCATTTAATAAAAACTTAATTTTGAAATAATTAATTTCATTTAAGCAATGCGACAACAAAACAATGAGAAATCATTGAGAGCAAAATATCTTATTTTTATTAATATCAATCATCGAGACGAGAGTGATTGCAATAAATGAAAAGGAAAGCAATTATTAAGAAAGAATATGCAAGAAGAAGGCAATCAAAGGGTACGCAAAGTAAAAGATGATTTATTTTAAGTTAGTGATGAATTTTATGACTTTGCATGTGCGCAAAGTGCCCACACTGAAAATCAAAATAAAATTTGCCAAAGAAATTGAGAAAACTGTAAGATTTCATTTCCATCGTTTAGGAAAGACTTAGAAAACGTAGTCAATTGATAACTTGAGATACAGAAATGACGGAACTAAGAAGACAATTATCGTATTTGATTGAGTTTAATTTTATTAGATGTTTACAAATCGCGGTTGGCGTTGCCGAAATGATTTCTTATTCTAATAATTTTGAAAGATAACCAAACTATGTACAATCAGGTGAATTCTCTCATTGAAACAAAATATAATTAGGAATGTAAGAATTTATCTAAAAACTATTTGATATTGTTGAGTTGTCAGCCGTTGAAGCATTGATTCGAATATGCCCATTTCGAAACTGGAAACGTCTCCAGAACCGAACTCATCTAAGAAAGTTCAATTTATACATTGTATCTATTGCTACGACCGTCATGTCATATACATATGGGTTTATTATTAGATATATTTTTGGGGGAAAACTAGACTTAGGTTATTATCGCTTCTCTATTATGAACAAAGAACACTTTACATGTTATCGTTGAACCAACTTGAATATTTGTATTATAAAGTGGAAATCAGAAAGATTTGTACAGAATGAATTCATGTTTGATTGGATTTGCTTAAATGATTGACCCTTGGTGAATTGAATTTGCAAAAAGGGGATTTAAATTTTATGGCTTTATAATTACACTATTATCCATTTATATGACATTTATGCTCTACAATAAATATATACTTTCACTGTTTAATATATTTTTCTATTTTGTTTAATTCAACAATATTTTTGGTTTAATTTCCTTTATTATCTTCTTGTAATTACTTTCTTTTTCACAGCATTGTAATCCGCTTAGAGTTCTTGTTTTCAGAATACAAGGACTGGATCCAGCACTCTCTTACCCAAAATATAATGTTGCCTTCTTTTAAATTAACCACAAAGATTTTTCTTAATAAGTTTAAAGCCATGAAATTCCCTCTTCAATAATTTTTTATTATTAAAAAATTTAATTGTTCATCACTTGTACGGGGGTTATTAAAAGTTACAAGATCTTAACACGCTGGCCGTACGTATTATACTATGCTCAAAGGTGCCTGATTTTTAATGAAAAAAGAAAAATTTTATTTTGTAATGCCGAATAGTGAGTTTTTTATTCCTCATATAGCGGTATTTCGAGGACCAGTTGTCCTCTTCCTCAGTGAGTTTTTGTCTGAACTGCCTCTGGTCCAGACCTTAATTGCTATTTAATTTTATTATCTAATTAATTCAAAAAGCCAACTGTAGACGCTTCCTAAACCACTGTTAATTCTTTTTTGCTTCGTATCTTATGGATGATGAAACTCTCTAATGCGTCCAATTTGCAGAAGTTATGAACCTTCTTAATTACACTTAGGTTATACTCCGTTATTGTACGTTTCTCCTCGATGATGTGTCTGGCTACCAATGATTTGAGGGGATGTGTTGGTCTGCTTTTTTGCTTTCGTCAGATTTGCTTCTCTTATATGTTTGTTGAATCTCGTTATTAATCTTCTAATTTGCCCTATATATGATTTTTCACAATCGGAGGAATAAAAACTCACTATTCGGTTTGGAAACGCCCGTACTATCACTTGGATTGATAGTTGTTGTGGATCGTTCCCGCACAGTAACAAACAGTCTTACTATAATTGCTTTCAAATAAAATACACGAAGCGCGCAAAAAACACTCCCAATTTTCAGGCCGTAGTTACTTCACGTGAGTCGCACTGTACTCTTATTTTGTAGCTATCATTTTTGCAGGACCTTATTGATTAAGTCCATAATATCTTTAATGCACGGCAACTCTAGTTCGGGTTCCCCATGGAATTCTGGATCTATGGAAAACTATCCTCCCCTATTTCTCTTTCTCTTCATGTCTAAGTAACGTCATCCTCTTGCGATGGATTTCAAACAACCGCCCTCCATTGTTAAATTAATTTGTACAATTTCTAATGAACTCGCTAATGTGGGTCATATATGTCGAGATCAATAATAGATTCATTTCATTCAATTATACATCTCTGACTCTCCAAGGTTCGACATCATCATCCCCTAAACCATAATATCACTGGCTATTTTGCAGCGAACATAGTGTAGGAGCCAATAACTTTTAAATTAGTACTTATCATTACCCCCACACATCGAGCACTTCAGAAATGACGATGTGATTCCTAACATAATGTTACGGAATCAGTCGTATTTGCTAAATTTGATTCATTTCTCACATCGCCAAGTTTCCAGCGAAGCCAGTAACCAACCGATGGTTTCAATAGTCAGATCAGTTTACGGAAATCAGAGTGCCAATCTGAAAAGCTTTCAGGCCATCAACTATCAAGAGCATTCATATCCGCTTAAGCAATTTCCTCATATTACTTAAGAGATATGTAATATAACAGTCAGAGGATAGGTCGTCTGCCAGCTTTAGGTACCAACACTAGCTTCTGCCACTTTCATAATCTGGGAAGATCTCTACAAAGCGTGCTCTTTGTACAAATTGGTGAATGTGTCTGGCCTTGTCTTTTACCGCGAACTTGAAGGCCTCATTAGGTTTACCCTACAGGCCCGAAACTTGGTTTATCGCCTTTCTTTGATTACAGTGATCTTTCCCTTCCTGAGACGATCACAATGCTTTAGAGACGCATCACGAACTGAGACCTGTAAAATCTCTGGACAGCGCTATCAAATGTTAGTTCTACAGAAGAGTTGAGTAAAATCGGATAATTAACCTTTTAACTAAAAACAAATTGGAAAATTTTGGTTTAGTTTTTAGTTAAAATAGTGTTTTCGTACAAATTTAAGATATAACTGCTATTAAAATTGTGTACTGGCTGAGCACGAAAACGCGTGCCCGATTGATATTCGCGACGCCTCCACCAAGGTCCCAATCCAAATTCGAAAATTGTGCGTGCATTAAGTGCTCTGCTAAATTTGCAACGTAAAGTGGCCGATTATTTTTTTTTTTTTTGAAAAGTTAGGCGATGCGGTTGTGCACGCCGTCGGCCTACCAACTAAACACTTCCCCGTCGTCAGAGAACTAGGCTGGAACCGCTTGTCATATTATATGGAGCTTTAAAGGCGTGAGTTGAAAGGAGGAAGGAATTGTTAATTCAAAAGACCCCCTCTACCGGACGAACTGTATTTTCTTCGCAACTGAACGTAATGCAGAAAACGCCTCCATTTGTCAGTGCTCATCAGCATCTTTCTGGCAATGTTGTCTGGAAGGAGCTTTCCTGTGTCTGCGTTAAGTTGTTGACGAATCCCATCCCACCTTCCACGAGCAAAAAAAGGTACGACCGGCGTCGTTCAAAACCCCATTGCCTAGGGGATTGTGCCTTCGCAATTTTGTGGAGCAAAACTGAACACTCCTTAGAAGAAGGGTAAGGAAATAATCTCACAATGCTTGCTATTCAGCTACGCACCTAAGTTGCCAATGAGCCGCGGAGTCCATTTGCCTCTTGTCTCGTTTTTCCAAGAGAGTTACCATTCATATAATGTACGTTGCCGTTCGAGCAACCACCTCCCTTAAGCCTTCTACCTTACTCTTGTTTAGTCGACTCTGAGACACTGCGATAAACGGAGGCCACAAGGAACGCTCTACGTCTTGCGTAAGTACTCTTACAACATACCTCGTTGCCCAAAACATTAGTATAGCAGAACAGACTCCAAATGTTTCCCATTAGCTGAAACTTCAGCTGCAACCTTGTCCGCTGCTGCTTTGATTTATTTGAAAAATCTCAACGTTGAATCTAGCGTCAATCCAAGGTAGTTGATTTTGACTCGATTACCAGGTTGCCGTTCGATATGGGACACAGGGTCAGTCAGGGTTTTATTTAGGATGACTACTTCTTTTTTTTTCAACACAAGGCTGAAACCATGAGCAGTCCTCCATCAGCTTATCTATCGCATCAATATGCTAAGTCTGCTTTGCACCTGTTCAACAATCAACCAAGCGCGATTCTTCTGGCATGTCGAGTCTTAGCAAATTATCGTAAGAAGCGTGCTATCCCTGATGCGATCTTCATCCTCCTTTGATCCTCTAGCGTCTCTCTATCTTGTGGAATGCATGGCAGCATCTACCCCTTGCTCTAAAGCCGATCTGACTCCGGCAGCATGTAACGTTTCAGCTAGTCTATATAACAGCTCAGGGTTTCATTTCCATTTGCTGTGTTCCAGCAGGAAGGAAAAATGCCCACTTCTAAGCGAGTATCGAATGGGCGGAGCAGTAGTTCTGGCCGACGGTGGAACATCAGTTTGTATAATCGAGTCCCCACGGATCCCCATTCACCTCGTCGATTAGGTCCTAGGTAGCAGCAAGCTTTGCTTCTGTTTATTGTGCTGTGGAGCCTCCTTTTAGCTGATATTTTCTCTGACATTGTGCTACATACGTCCTCCTAATCGTTTAAGCTTTATATCAAACGGCTTATGACACTCCTTCCGGAG
This sequence comes from Hermetia illucens, assembly GCF_905115235.1. Classification (NCBI taxonomy): domain Eukaryota; kingdom Metazoa; phylum Arthropoda; class Insecta; order Diptera; family Stratiomyidae; genus Hermetia; species Hermetia illucens. The sequence goes on from NC_051849.1 coordinate 149,712,545, forward strand.
GTTAGTAACATCCGCATCCACTAATACATAGAAGATTTGAAGTCCCTCAGGTTATCGCTATTAGACACATAACTAAATTTATGACGGTATCAGCTCCAGCGAAAGGTAACTCTAACCACTTCGAACGCAATGTATTAGTGGTTGCTTGCCGAGAAATCTTCCAGAACCCGCCATCCGTTCATCAGTGATTCTGATGCGAAGGTCGGGAATGTTTCCTTCGCAACCTGGGCGCCAAAATTTTAGTGTGAAACCAGTGCTTAAAACTGAGAATCACCGCAAAGGTATTGTCTTCCATGGGTTTAATAAGAAGAGCTGGCGGTCTAATCGTCCTTTGCCTCCCTACCTTTCCTTTTGATGCTCCATCGTTTGTGCCTGCTTTGATTTGAGGCAGGCGATTTTATAACGGCATGGCTCTTGTCCCTCGAGGACACCACTCTCCATATCGTAAGCAGGTCGTTAACGATCGCTGACGATGGGTTCTACTTTGTTAGTCGTCAGCAATTTGTTCTCACTGATTCTTGCTATTCGAAAACATTGGAGGGAGTAGGCCCTTGCTTCATTGCTTAAGTCCCGATACTGTGGTACAGGATTCGCCGAATCATAGCCTTGGAATTTGTTAAATCATTCTATTGTATACATATTGAAATATTAGCAACATGAGGTAGTACATTTTGTTAGCAGACATGGTCCATCTCTTGGTTTCATCTGTTTCATTAGTCGTTCAATGTGAAATTTTGCCAATTGATATCTTTTTTGATTTGTGTTTCAGTTGAAGTCTTAGATAATAGATATTTACGGGACTTTACATATTGTTTCAATTGAACAATTTTGAATTGACTGATCCCCCGATTTATTTCATCTTTCGCACTACCTTTTGGAAAGACAATTACTCTCCTCAGGAGCTTCTGCTCTTCCTCTATAGCTTTTTGCAACTCTAATTTGAATGTCGAAATTCGCAAGTGATATTCCGTTTTTAGAGATACTCCATTCTATCGGCTGATACAATTCGAAATCATCAAATTAATAAAAGTAAACAAGTGTTAATAGTGCATGATTTGACGTTGCGATGGCCGAGTTGGTTAAGTGTCAGTCTGTCGATCTCGTTGGCCAGCGCTCAGATCTCATCACAATTCGTAATAAATAATTGTGATTGCCTCGTATTGACTCAACTCTAGTTTTTGAAAGTACGATTTTTAAAGAGAGTCTAATTTTATCGACTCATCCTTTTTAACGCGATTTAGAGTTTTCAAGTAGGACTTTCATCACCAAAGGTGTCCGTAGTCACCTAGGAAGCTATACTTTATTGCCAAGAACTTTGCCCAATTTGTTCTTCTAGGATTCCGCCTCTGCATCACAGTATGTTCCTTGCGATAGTCAATAGATGAAGTAATGAGATTTCTTCCAACTCTCGCCGGTCTCTAATCAACTCTTAACACTTTTGAAGTGTAGATAGCTCTACTACTAGCTTTTCTAGGTCCGACGAAGGTAGGGCACAATCCATATTCTCAGTAAGGTTAGCTGAAATAATGAAATCAAATAGCTTCTATTCTCTAGGGTGAGTGTTTGCATCAAAACCTACTAGGGTTCAAGACCACTTGATTCGACATACGCTACCAAAACCCCTTAGTTCTCCCGTCGGTGGAGTACACAAAAAATGACAGAGTAAGCACACAGGCACGTTTCTTTTAACATTACCGCAGATTAGACTGAACCCATAACTCTTATACCACAAAGATATAGAGGCAATCCTACAACTTTGTCAGTCTTACTGCCAGCAGGAACAAAGCGACTTTGGTATGCTGCAGGTTGTTTTGACCAACCTTTATGTTGACATAATCGTAGTCGTAGATGTAATAAAAAATATGTTGAAGCGTATGCCACGATCTGTCTGTTACCAAGATTTCCTCATACACTAGCGTCTAAGACTCGGCCCTTTGCGATCAATTTCTCTGAAAATTGCCATATTTGATGACGCAGTAGTGCCCATATCTTCATCCATAAAGGGTCTCGTCTTTTCACGAAAAGTGTCCAATCAGAACAGGTCTGATTCCACGAATTGCTTTCGGACCAGTTCCGTTCATGTCATAATCTTCACTTTCTTCTGCTCGCTCCGTTAAAGGCTTATTCTACGGCTCTCTCAGGTCTAACATTTAGGATTTAATAATTTGTAATCGTGTTAGTATCTCTATGGGATTGACCACGCTGAAATGGACACCACTCAACACACGGGTCCTGGTCTCCGCGAAAAATGGGGAAGATGTATTAGTTTTACACTTCTTGCGCGCATAAATGATAAATAGTCTGTTGCGTCTAATATAGATCTCACTCTCAAAATCTCCCGTCGAAGGTTCCGTTTCGTTGCGTGTGTCCTCATTTCCGAGGAGCTTCGCCTTCTGGCATATCGTTATTAGAGTAGTTGCGTCTCCACATCACTAGTTTCCCTTTCATCCGCTTTTCCTGGCACGTGCGGAGAAGACCGTTTTGACAGGGTGGATTTAGCTTGTAATCCCTAATCCCTAGTGACTGAAGTTTCCTTCTGTCAAGCATCTCTCTTCCGTTTTCTGGTCGATTTAGGCAGCAATGCCACGGAATGACCGGGTTCACCTAGAATTCATATTCGTGCTTTCCCACTACTATAGGCTTATCACTTGGAAAGCATTAGGGGAGGGGAGGACAACACAGGGTACATAACGTTTAAAGGGCAACAAAACTAAAACCATTGTACTTATATAGTTTCTTTTATTTTTAGTTAGATTGGAGGGGTACTACATTTTGCACTAGCATAAAGGACAATATCTCACATATGCACGCCAAGTTTGATGCAAATCCGGCCATTAACCCCAAAGTTATAACAGCTCAAACTTATCAATTTCGCGCGAATTTACTGCATCTGAAGCCATGCAAATCAGATGCTGACGTCATAATTAACGAGAATCACTGATATTCGAGTGAAATACTACTACGGAAATCGGTATTTTAGGTGTCCCCTGAATAGCGCTTGCTAGGGAAACATTCAGAATATGTGCATAAATCGACTTTGTTTCATCCTCGAGAGATGGTAACAGTTTTGTCGGTGCGGCACGAGGTTTAGTTGAGTTGCTAGCAGCCTCAGTGTACAGCCAGTGCAGGTAATTCGATAACGGGCTGTGTTTTTAGCTTGGTAGATAATAAGATTGACATAGGTGTCATAATAGCGACATTACTGATAACTGATATCACCGACGCAGATTCGCTGATTGGGTCTGTTTGTGACGACATGGTAAAATCATATCACGCTGTAATAGTGGCAGGTGGTTGTTTACTGTTCCAGTTGCTGTGGTTAGTACTTTGGTACTAGGAATATTGGTCACAAAGGAAGGAGTAAAGTCGTTTTACGAGGTAACCATTCGATTATAATGTCAAATTCCGCATTGTCTGAAGTCATTCATTGCTGTAGCCCTGGTACATGTACGAAGGCTTTTGTAACAACATGCCTAAATTACTACCAAGCCATAATAATAACAACTCAAGCCTCATAAAAACAACATTAGCGACCTGAAGACGGTTAGACAGGGGGGAAACATATTATTATAACCACGTGGGACCGAACTTCATTTATTAGATCAATGTTCAGATCGATCTATTGTATCTCTACCAAATTTCACAAATTGTTTAAACCACTGGAAAAACGATTCTGCAATTATTCAGCAGAAGTTCTCTCGCGTTTTCTTATTGACAACTCAGGGTGTCATTTCAAGAACCATTAAACCCAATCCTTGCCGGCTTCTTGCTTTTATGAACGGATGGGGTTTACAATTTCGATCTACTAAATTATAAGCTAAGGCCTTTAGCTCATTAATTGTTAATCCGTAAAGTCCATATCTAAAAAATAGCCACACAGTTCCTTTTCTTCCTCTTCCCTAAAAACAGATCGCTTTGGGCTTAGGGAAACTTTTATACACATAGATGAAGAAGCAGCCAAGTTCTGGCGAGCTGTCTTCGCTTTCCTTTCTAGAGTAGTCTGATTTAACTGCTAACATATACCCCATTTTCCCTTCTAGAACAGTACCTACAGCTCTGCCCATATTCGCATAGTCGAAACGCAGCGGAGTAGCAAAATAAGAAGCAAACTGCCCCTCAGAGTCAGAGGAGATTCTATGATTATTAAAATCTCCAAGTATTATTTTAACATCATACTGGGGCAGGCTCCGAGGGTTTGTTGCAATGGCTCCTTTTTTGATGTTCCAAAATTTGTCGTGCATAGCCGTTCGTCTACGATTTCAAAGCCGATAGAAGTAGATTTTATCTCCGGGCTGACAGATTGTTAGTTTAATATGTTATCTCTAATTCGATTTATTAATAAATTGGTCAGCGATCTATCTAACGATGGCAAAATGAAAAGAGTTACTCCAATGTTTGTTATTTACTTACCACTTCCTTTCTTTTACATCGCTTACGTTTGATGCTTTTTTATGAAACTTGGGTCACAGTTCATTTCATGTCTACTTTTTGCCCATGAGTATATGACTCTGACGAAACAGAGTTGACTTCCAGTGTACATACAAATTATTGTTATCCATTTCTACATGATCACCTTTTTTAATTCGAATTGGATTCGTCGCAACGCTAAAACATTAACGTCATTTCTCAGAAATCTGCTTTGACTATGAGAAGCATGAATAGAAATAAACTTAACAAAGCGAGTAACATATATATGTACCTTGATACTTGGATAAGTATGAAAATATCTCTTTAACAATCTAAATAATGTTCGTTACAGTTTATATTCATTCTAAGTTGTAAGTTGTAAAAATATAAATACAAAGTGTAGCGAGAACATCACTTTATTCACCGAGTCTTCCCTACAAATTCGGAAAGGCTCAAAAATTCAGATAGCACAGATATTCTTGCAAGTAAGTTAACGACCGATAACTATTGCTAATTCCCTTCAAGTGTATAAAGAATGTAAGCAACAAGACAAGGTGACAAATTTGAACAAGTCGAAAAACAAATAAAAGTGACTGGAATTACTGCAATCAACGCCCAGTAGCCAACGTTCAAAGTAAAATATTTCACTCAAAAATCAGGACTAACCTCAACAAACACGATTTTTGAATATTAACGCAGATTTTAACAACATTTTAACGATTACGATCTTTGAGAAACTTTTGCTGTTATTGAACTTTTTAAATTTGACTTTTTTTCTAAAACGGGATCAGAAAGTATGAGGCGCGTTTCTTCTCGTGTTAAACAATGACTCTTTCGATAGGACGTTTCTCTTTTGAGAGCTGTACATTTTATTTAAAAGGAAAATAAAACAAAATGCAGTCACGAGGAAGCAAATGCTCAAAACAACCACAAACGGATAACGACGCACAGTCGCTACCCAATCTCGTTACAATCTTCGCTACATCTGTCGTCCATTTATAATGAAATCCACTAGAACAACATTTTAACGAAATTATTGAATGATCAAGTGTAAAGGATGAAGCAAGTATTTACATAAATATCTTACCATGTAGTGATAGCAGTGACTTTCATTCTCAAATGGTAGAATAGTGATATATTATTGACATAATGTAAAGATAACCAAAGAAATGCGCAAGCAGAAATAAAATGACACAAAAAATCTAAAAATATAACATAATGTTAAAACTGAAAATTGTTAACTTGATTTTTTAGTTTATATTCGATTCGGAATTTATGGAGATGAAACTATTGAAAATTATAAATATGAACATTAATTTAAGCGACGAAAAATTAAACAAAAACCCAATGAAAGGAATATGTCAGATAAAAGTGATTTGAAATGAAAAGGACGAGTTTAATAGACGTATTAACAATTGTATATTCATGTTTTATTCTAATAAAAGGAAATTGGAATAATACAGAGATTGTTTCATTCACACCAAAAACAACTTGGTCAATCCATACATGAGTTTTATGAAAACTAATTCATTTTACTAGTTTTACTTATTCTATCAAGATTACACAGTAATCATAATTAGGAGTCTGGATGGAAATTTAGATGGAGTTCCAAGACTGATTTATAGAAATCATTATTAGGTCTAAGTTGTATGAGTGGTTTGTCTTCCAAAGGTATCACATGTTCCAGTGGCGGAATGGGCGTTAGAAAATCGGACAATTCTGGCACAGGATCTTTATTCGTCTTTGCAACATATTTTTTCCTGAATGGTTTCGGTTCTTCTGATGATATTAAAAGCGAATCATTGACGTTGATCGGTATGAGGTTTTTGAAGATTGGTTGATCCGGCGGGAAATTTAATTTTTTTGTTATCTGAAAAACAAAAGAATTGACAAATTCAGTTAGAAGAAATTCAGTGGAAAATCTTGAAAACGTAATTTCTAGATTAAAATAATTATTCAAGCACCAATGAATGGATAGGAGTTCTTTGTGTAGGACTGGGTTATATTGCCCCATACTGCCACCTGTTGACTTATTGGATGTCCTACCAGAGTTAATTTCCAATCCCGTCCTAGTCCACAGGCTAAGGAGATAATCCACTAGATGCACCTGATCACGCTCTTCTCGAGGGTATGTCACAAAGGACGGGGCAACCCAGTAAGATTTGGGATGCTTTCCGACCTCTTCATTGCAAACTCTGCACATTAGATATTCATTATAAATACTGTAAAATTTACCCACATTATCATTGCTTACTACGTACTTATTGTCATTTCCAATTGCATAATATTTTCTCCCATACACTGTACATTCATATATGCCTAAAAGTACAGGCCTACTAAGCATATGTAAATTTTGTATAAATTAGGAAACATGAATTTAGAAATATATAGTTCGTCAGAATTATTAAAGCTGAACAGGACGTGTTTAAATCTTGTGGAGTTTAGGCAATTGCTGCTCCCAAAATTGTTTGGCCTGGAGTTCGACACTTTAGCTGCTCCGACTTTCCATAAAATCGTATAGAGAGAAGGCAAGATAAAGAGGCTAGGATCGGAGGGGGCACAAATACGACTCTTGGGAACTATCATTGGACTGGTAACATCACAATATGCTCCCACAGGAGACAATGACCGGCCATTAGAATTATCAGCGTTCTCATTTTAACTTTGTTTGATTCCGGAAAATTTCAGATGGTTAGTCAGTCGTCCATGGGAACCCTTGCTTATAAGTTCATTCGCTCTCTAATTACCATCAATAGCTTTTTGCCCTGTTATCCATTTCAAAGTTATCTCGTTTCAGATCGCGAGGTAGTTGAGGCTTTGCTAGCACGATTCAAGGATGTGTGGTGGTACTATCCTCTCACAGCGATTAATTAAGGTTCGAAAATATATCCTGTTTTGACAATCCCAGCATGTTGCCAATCTTCAGATATTCTTACGTAAATGGGACGTACTGTCTCCTCAAGCCTTCATCGCTGGTCAAATGCTTATCGGAAATCGGACAATATACATCCCAACATTGTCTGGCCTGGTAGTTTGTTGACACGCTTTATCGTCGGCCTATAGGTTGAAGCTTAAGAACATACTCAAAGTCTTACCTACTCGTCATAAAAGATGATTAAAAGGGATAAAAATGAAAATTTCGAAACTTTACTGCTACCGAAATGTCAAAAGCACTTCAGATATTGACTAACCCAACGGCTTCGACTTTTGGCTGTCGAAAACGGACTACAATTGATTTCTAGAATGTGTGCATGCTTGCCGGCAACGATATCGAGAATCCCCAGAATGCTCGTTTTCTCCCGCTCAAGCGAGAATTCCAACGATACAAGCTGGACATTCTGGGCCTAAGCTAAGTAAGATGGTGGGACGACTGGAGAGTACTGCTCTCCCTCTTGCGGCAGTGTGCTTTTGTGGCATGGAAAGCCAAGTGGTAGCAGCCGAAATCCGATGTCGGGTTATTTCTGACGGTTACTGCAAGGCGCGCTCTCTTGACCTGGGAGGTGGTTTCTGGCAGGAGTCTGACTGCAAGATCCCGGTCCAGGCTAAGAAGTATCATAATGGTACAGTGTTATGTACCAACGGAGATTTCCGATATGTGTAGAAGGATGCTTTCTGAAGCACTTACAGGCAATATGGGTGATCTGAATGCTAAGGTGAACACTGACAACAACCTGAATTGCTGCAGCTCGTCTCGTCATTGGTAGCACTTTGGTCGAGCACAGATCTTGCCATTAGATCAGTTGGGGCAATCTAATTGACAATTTTACAATCAGCAGTAGGTTTAAGAGTTGTCTTCTAGATGTGCGTAACAAGAGAGGCACTGACATCAGCTTCGAAAAGTATCACCATTTGATGGTCGCTTACCTTCGCTTGCGTGTTGCGTTCACGATTCCTCGCAGGATTGGAGAGCTGCTAACCTGACTGAAAATATCGATGGACATTGAGCTGTCACAATAGTGCTCTTCTCTCGGGTACTGCACCCCAAAAGGGCGCCACGCGATCTGGCTGACTGCGGAATCATGGAAGCAGATTGATGGACGTAAGGGATTGAGGGCTCTATTGATTATTTGGAGTGGTGGTGAGCGTAACCCGTTGGGCTCTGATACCGTGAGAAATCTCCGGAAGTTCAGCGTAGTGTCTGCCGTTTCAAAGACAATAGCTGAAGCAGTCCTGGAACGCTTCAAGGGAAATCTCGCAGGCTGCATCGATACATAGCATGTTAAGTTTCGGTGTGGATCCTTCTGAATTGACCACATTCACATCCTGCGAAGGATTTTGGAACAGTGTGCAGAGTTCACATCACTGCTTCACTTGCTCTTCATCGATTTCGAGGCTTTCGACATCGTCAACAGCGAATGTATCTGGTGTGTTTTACGAAGGAAAGCCTAGGTACAAACTCATAATTATTATTAGAGTACATACGATGCTGCAAAACGATACGTAGAATGAAAAAAAAGACAAATTTTATTTTTAAATGCCGAATAGTGAGTTTTTTTCCTCATATACTGGTATTTCGAGGACCAGTTGTCGTCTTCCTCGGTGATTTTTTTCGTTACGTAGAGCATCGAGGTAAAATCTCAGAGGAATTTGAGGTCCGAAGCAGAGTTTGCCAGCGTTGAATCTTATCATCGATTGCTTCATGTTATTAGTGACGTCCACGATAAAAATGAAGATAAACACAAACAAAACGAAAGATATCAGTCTGAGACCCCTATCTGCATTAATGAGTAGAGCATTGAAGGCGTTGAACAATTTGTACATCTAGAAAGCGTTGCTTCTGCCGAAGGGGGAGCATTAACAGTACTAGAACCGTGTTCGCTGCTTTGTCCAAAATCTAGAAATGTAGTTATTTTGACACCAAGATTAAGGAGACAGTCTTGTGCTAATGTTTTCCCTATGTTGCTATATGAAAGTAGCGCATGGAAAATGACCACTCCTGCTCCAAGCGTTCGTCAACACTTGTCTGCGAAGTGTCATCGAGGTGCGCTGGCCTGATACAATTTCGAAAAAAGAACTTCATCCCCTAGAAAGTTACTGGATTCCCAGGATTTTGAATAAGCGGAGTTTTCAGGTCAAGCTAAGTTGCAGGGGCTGCCGAGCACAGTTCCGGGGGAAGATGGTCCAGGTCAGCGGTTCTCCTCCACTTAAACACTCACCACATTGACGGCTAAGACGATTCTGCTTCTACATTCAACAGCACTCCGAGTGCCAAAACAATTTGCATTTGCGGCAGCTTCTATTATTTACTATCGTAATAATATTTTGCTAAAACGTACGCTATGCTCTACTTGTTGGGCTTTATCGTGGTATCAGAGGCTTAGTGCCTTCAATCGCAGCAAACATTTAAGTTCTTAGCACCCCACGTTCATTTATTTACTTCTTTGTTTTCACAAGTATTATTGCGTCCTTTTGGGACGACGTATCCAATTCGATTTGCATCAAAGATAAAAGCGCTTTTGATACGGAAGCGATTAGTTTTGAATTTTGGATGCCGAAATTTTCTGCCTCTGCGAGTAGTCGCGGTTGCGATGTGCGAAAATCAAATGATGTCCCCCTTTCGAAGTCAATGCTAACAGCCCTTCTGTTGCTCACATCTAGAAGACAAGACAATGCAATGTGGTCTTATCAGAATAAATGTTTGTTGTCGAAACCCAACTAGGCTTATCTGATATTATGAAACCTCTCGTATGCGGCCAAGAGATCACAACTCTCCGAGGAATACACGGAAATTGGCCTTTTACAGTAGGAGTCTTGCTATGATGTGACGTTTCGAAAGAATCAGTTTTGGTAAGCCGAAATATGCACTGTTGGCTACCAACAACTGTACATAAGTTTGGTTGTCTTCTTTAGGGTGCGGTTTGAGGTCTTACATCGTCTACTGAATCTTGATGAAGGCGGTTTCTACATCTTATTTAGAATGATATTCTTCCCATTAGTCAATATCATGAGCATAGACCATCAGTTGGTTGAATTCATTCATTTTTTCCAAGGGCGGGTTACAAGCGGTGCATGATAGGGCATCCCTTCCTTTGTGGAGTTGACAAATCTCCCATCGTGTTATGAGCATGCATATGCATGCATCCAGAGATGTGCGTATATGGGCTGCTTATACGCAAGCCGGGTAGGTGAGAGTGAAACGCAAACCCGTGTATGAAAATTTACTATGGGAAGAATATCCTAAAAAAAAAACGAGAGGCGCAGAGAAGGGAGTGAACAAGCAATCAACGACAGCAGTGCCTTAGTAGTGGGAATTTGGGCAACTGTGGGATCTAATGTTACAACCGCACGGGAGGGACTAGATCTGGTTCTATCGACGAACCCGTCCAGAAGAAGCTCGATTATTCGCAAACCCGGTCCATATGGGTAAAAACCCTCGCGATGGAAACCGCTACTCCAGTGAGGAGTGTGTAGCGGCAGGATACGAAATGGTCGAAGGAAAGCAGGAGATGCGGAGCTGAAGGCCATACCAGCAAGGACCGTGGAACTAAACCATTTGTTTGTGCAAAGGGAAGGAGGGTGTGGACCATCGGCACACTGCAGCCAGCAGCAGGTGTTCGGAATAGAGGAGAACACCCCAATGCAAAGTTCAGATGATATATGAGACCATTTACTCCTTGGTTGGGTATAGCACGTACATATACAAACTGATCGACGCCTTCGATGTTCTGCCCATTAATGCGTCAGACGGAGAACCTTGGTTTTCGTGATTTTTACCTTCCGCTCAATTGTACTTTCCTCTCTTTCTAAATCCAGAGCCAAGATTTCTATACCGGTAGAAGCAGCAGATCCGCAATTACTGCAGGCGCAGTGGTACATAACTCTGCAAGGAGGCCGTCAAGCCCAGGGCTTTACTCTGTTTGGGTACATTGATAGCCGAAATGAGTTATTAATCATTTCATCCACAAGAGGAAGAAACTCATCGGGTGTGATAAACTTAAGAATCGTGGTGAAGTGTTCTTTCCACCTCTGCAGTTGCTCGTCATCGTGAATGAAAAGTCAACCGTTGAAGTCCTTCAGAGGACCATCAAAAGATTTGCGTACACAAGTAAGCTTTTTCATGATGAGATATACACTTCCGCTTCCCTGATCAGCGTGATAGCAAATTTTCTCTTGTCATGGCGAACATTACATTGAACCTTTCGGGATTTCGTTCGGTATTGCAGTTCCAGCACATCACACCCGCCATCGGTTGCAGCGGTCAATAAAGCGTTCATCCCTCTTCCTTTTAGTCGCCTCTTACGACAGGCTAGAAGGACTTTGAGTATATTCAGCATAATCATCATCATCAACGGCGCAACAACCGGTATCCGGTCTAGGCCTGCCTTAATAAGGAACTCCAGACATCCCGGTTTTGCGCCGAGGTCCACCAATTCGATATCCCTAAAAGTTGTCTGGCATCCTGACCTACGCCATCGCTCCATCTTAGGCAGGGTCTGCCTCGTCTTCTTTTTCTGCCATAGATATTGCCCTTATAGACTTTCCGGGTGGGATCATCCTCATCCATACGGATTAAGTGACCCGCCCACCGTAACCTATTGAGCCGGATTTTATCCACAACCGGATGGTCATAGTATCGCTCATAGATTTATGAGTATATTCATAAGCCACAACTCACAGGATTGTGCACGAAGTTGCGAATTTGGTTAATAAAAATCAACCTTAACCAATGTCCGGCGGCACAGGATCTACTCTCGCAAACAATTGGCCAGGAAAACCTTGATATGGCTACAATTAGCGAACTTGATGGCATTTTGGCCAAAGACCAAACGGGCCAAGTAGCGTTCTGGCCTTGCAGAAAACTAGCCTTCCAGGAAATAATGCTGCACCCGAACATCGCAGTGGGGGGTTTTAACACCTGGGTCCTTGAAAGGGGCAGCCGAATAATAAATGTGAAAGGACCTGTGGTACTCGCGAATGTCGGGACCTCCTACACTTTCCGAAAAAATTGACTTGAGGCCTATAGCCAACCTGACACCTGACCTTTTTAGGATTATGCCGACAATGACCACGTGCAACCTGCATGGAAATCAACGACGAATTGAGAGAAGAAAGTGGACGGCGAAAGATTTGGTTGGGGCACGTTTTCCCGCAGCATTCAAGCACAAGATATCCCTGGATGATACGGCCAGAGAACACAGTTCATCCGATGGGTGACGGAAGCATGCGATGCTATTATGTTCAGAAGACAACTGCTCCCCAAAAAACACCCCAACTGCTGGTGGAAGAATGTAATCGCAAGATTAGTAATCGCTTTTTTCCAGGCAAAGAAGTTTTATCAGAGAACTAGGGAAAAACTCGGTAGTGACGATTGAGGGTAGACGAGCAAAAGTTTGCGTGACCGCGCCCACTCTACGGTGGATGCAATAAGCAGTGTAAATCTAGCAAAAGGCGCAGTGATTTCTAGCGAATGCTGTGCTGTGGATACAAAAAGTGCATTCTACTCCGCCAAGTGGAACCGAATTAAAGATGCGTTCGCTGGCATAGATGCTAGCAAATATTTAGTATGTCTGGTTGAAAATCAAATCTCAGAGAGGACTCTCTGGTACGGGGGATGACGGCCTCAAAATGTATATTGTCACAACGGGGGTGCCACAGGGCTCGACACTGGTTCCCCTGCTGCGGAATGACATGTATAATGGGATGCTTGCTCTTTCCATCCCAGAAGAGACTACGATTGTCAACTTTGCGGATGATTTGGCTGTATTGTTGCAGCGGAGCACTCAGAAGATGTGGTGGTTTGTGCGACGGAAAGATTAAGATCGGTAAAGTCCTGGCTAGAAAGAGCCAGGCTGACCTTGGCGTATGAGGAAACGGAAGCTGTTTTAATAACAAGCCGCAGAAAGAAGAACACTGGTAAGGTGAAATTCTGCAGACACAGGATCGATTCAAAGCCAACGATGGGGGTGTTGATTGACACCAAATTGATCTCGTATAGAGGGACAGACAGAACGCAAGAATGTGATAAGCTCGGAGTCGAATGATCTCTGGCAACGCAGATGGAACGAATCTACGGTCACTAGACGCACAGGCCCATTCTGAGCATTAGGGTTTGGCTTGTGCGAAATACGAAGAAACTAACTCCCACTTTACCCAGTTCCTCACCAGACATGATGCAGATAGTCTCTGCATCGGGTTGGGGTGGATAATTCGGAAATTATCCGGGATGCGGTGGCATATCGAACGATCTAGACCGTGTGATGTTTCACTGCCCAAGTGTTGCAATAGAGAGGAAGAATCTGAACCAAGCGCTGGACAGGAGCGTGACCCAGAAGAATATAATGACGGAGAGAGTTAAGTCTTGCCTCGGTCCTGCAGCAGTCTCGAGCCTGATCCTACAGATTTTACCTGGCCTTGAATAATTAATATTATTACTTTTGTCGGAATAGCGAATTCTCTCATGTCCGTATAGTTTCACCCTGGTGTTGTCATCGTAGCCGGCCTGGAATTCAATGAAAAGATGGTGGTACTGATGGTCATATTTCGGCTATTAATTCACTGTCCCATACTTTATCTTAAGTTCAAACCATCAAGTAATAACCAATGCGTGTGCGCGGTATTTCTAGCAAAACGTTTCTAGGAATTAAAACTCAACACCACCTCCGTTGCTAGTAGTAATTTAGTAAGTTAAGTTGTCCCCGAAATTTCGACTTATGTCGAATAATACTACTAACACCGAACACGGTGTTGAGTTTTTATTCCCATAAAGTAATACTTAAATAGTTTTCGGGTAAAGGCAAAGCCGGAGAGACGATTTTTAGCCTGGTCGGAAACGGACCAACCTTTCTAACTTTTCTCCTACCCACACTGGTCACCGTTCTCACTTCACTTATTGCCCAATTGCAGAGGGACTGACTATATCCCAATTTTCTCGATTCGTGTTTGTAAGGACAGCGCATTCCAAATCAGAAGTTAGACGAAAATAATTTAATCATTTTACTCCGAGGTCTTGGTCTTCGCTTGAAAAACTTACTAACAAGATATTACAAACCTCGTCCTTTTTCTTACTTTACAATGAAAGGTAACGAATTTAGAAATACTTTTCAAGATAATAATACATAAAGAAGTAGCAAATAAATTATGTACGGCCAAAGTCCCACCTCTTGACTAACGACCGCCTTGCTCCTTGGTGTCAGTTTATCCAGCCTGACTTCCTTCTTCGTATTCATAGTTTGAATTCTCTCAATTCTGTCGATTAATTTTTCACTTGTGTTTACTTGTGGCACTTTGTACTTAACACTTTGCTCAAATAGATTCTCCTTGGCTAGTCTAGATGTGGTCGAGGAACGTTGGTCGTGACCCGACAATTTCGCGCTACTAGACGCCCCTGACAATGCACTGAAGTTCTGAACAACACTCCTTCTATTCTCTGACAGTCTAGGGGGAACTTCAACATTTCGAACAATTGTTTTCTTTATAGCTCCTGTTTTACGATCCATATCTGAACCCAAATTAAAATCCAGCACAGTTGGCAAGGCAATCAAACCATAACAAAATAACCGTCGACCGCGAGTTGACAGTCTCACTATCGGTTGATTACCCAAAGTGTAATTGGAAAACAGTTTTAATAAAACAAACGGAGCCATTGAACGAAGTTGGCCTTTATTTCAAATGAGAACGGTCAATTCTCATCTAACTGAAATTAAAATCATCAAATATGATTTAAACCGTTATGGACATACTATCTTTGAGTAACATTAGGTAAATGCAACATTGTCAAGAGTTTTAAGATCCACCTGGTACTGTCTATGCCTATATATATAAAATATTGTCGCAAGTGGGATGTAACTTTGTAGCTCAAGAACGAGCAAACCGATTGTCACCAATTTAAGAGCACAGTTATATAGTTTGAGAGATGGTTCATGTGAAATTTGCACGAAATCGGTCCACACGTTCGTGAGTTATGATTTTTTATGACGACATCGGAGTTCTCCATATAAAATGGATATGGAAAGCAAAAACAACAACAAATACGTAGGCGCGTATGAACGTCTGCTGCAGATGTATTATGTGCGGATGTCATGCACACGGCAGATACACGAGATTTGTCTGATGCAGAAAAAAGATTTTCTCTGAAATAGACATTTGTCTGACGCAATAATTTGTCTGTCGTCTGGAACGTCGGCGGGACTCACTAAGGCAGGGCATTGCTAGACTGATTCAAATCAGCACTGGCAATACCAGCAGACGGGTGAGAAATAAAGTGCAGAGGATTTACAGAAACTATGCAAAATACGCGAGAAACCAGCAGCGCTTTTTCAGATCTCTCAACGAATCCCAACAGAGCGCCCAGTGCCACAGCTTTCGGTAACGGAAACAAAAGAGTACTGGGGTGGACTTTGGGGGCTGCTTGCCCAGCATGCTGCGTGGATCACCGCCGAAGGCACCCGCTATGTCAAAACGCCGGGCATGAATTTTGCGTATGTTACCGAAGAGGAAGTTCGACGAGCCATAGACAGCTCGAAGAACTGGAGGGGCCTAGGTCTGGATCGGGTGCAGAACTTCTAGCACAAAAAATTCACCAGTATACATGGTCGGTTGGCACAAAGCATAAATCAGGGCATTAGTCGGCCGGAAGAATTTTCACCCTTCCATCACACTGCGGGGATTACCTACCTTGGAGCCCATCCATATACGGAGGGGCATCTTCCAGGGGGATTTGTTGAGTCCCCTTTGGCTTTGCATGACACTGAACCCTCTTTCATGGCTACTGAATGAAGCTAGCGGGCATGGTTTTTCAATAAAGTATGGCCTACATGCTAAGTGCGAACTGACACACTTGATGTACTTAGATGACATCAAATTGTATGCTGGTACTGACAACCACCTTAGAAGTCGGTTGCGAATAGTAGGTATGTATAGCCGTGATGCTCGAATGGAGTTTGGATGACAAAAGTGTGGAATCCAAGCCATCCGCTGAGGTCATTACGAGCCCCATGCCGAACATAGCATTGGTAACCTCCACATGGAAGCTATGACTGAGATAGATTTCGACAAGTACCTAGGAATTCTGCAAAGAACCCATGCTCGAGTTGGTGATCTGTGGGATGCTCTGCTGTCCGAATTTCTGCGACGTGTAAAGCTGGTACTGAAATGGCATCTCTCGGAGAAGAATAGAATAAGCGCATTGAATATATTCGCTATCCCGTCACTGGCTTATGCACTCGAAATATTGCCGTGGACGCAGACCGATCTGGAAAATGTCGAGCGGCGGATGCCCAAATTCCGAATGCACCATCCAAAATCTGCCGTGGAACGAATGAACTTGCCTCGTGACATCGGAGTTAGGGGCGTGGTTGACATAGCGGCACAACATCATCGCCAAGTCGATTGGTTGTGCCCTTATTTTTACAGCAAACACCAGTTCCTTGCATGCGGCTGTCGGTGAGGCAGACTATGGGCTGATTCCACCTAAGGTGAGTGGGGTGAAGTCGGACCAAGAGCGGATCGATGAATGCAAATCGAACGCAATGCACGGCAAACACGTGAATTATCTTTGGCAATCATTTGTCGATTTGCATTTGTTGGACAGATGGCTATGTGCTGGGGAGCTCTTTGCTGAGAGGGAGGGATTCATGTGTGCCATTCAGGATGGCGTGGTCGCCACCCGAACTTATAGAAAGCTCATTATGAAAGAACCGGTGGAGAATGACCAGTGCAGAATGTGTGGTTCGGCGTTAGAGATGTTGGACCATCTCATTTCTGGCTGCACTATTATGGCACCGGTTGAATACATTACCAGGCATAATGCTGTATGTAAGATGATCCATCAAAACCATGTATACAAGCATGGGCTGATCATGGGAACATGTCCGGTTTACTGATATGAGCCGCAAGCAATACTTGATCATTTACAGCATGCATTGCGACGGGCAAGTTCTGATTGATCGCCATATTCCACACAACAAGCCTGACGTTCTGTTAATTGATAAGACGGGTCGCTTTGTGTATATTATTGATGTTACTATTGTTCATAACAGCAATATCGACGGGAAATACGTGAAGAAGAAGGTAAACTTTGAGCTACTGGCTCGGGAAATCAAAGAAATTTGGCATCTCGAGCGGATGGTTGTAGTTCCCATAATATTGTAAGTTACATGTATTGAACCTAGATCCCTCATGGCTTTCTTTGATGTCCTGGGACTCTCACACAGTCTGGTTCAAACCGTGCAGAAATATACCATTCTGCATACGTGCTCGATGTTGCAGGGAGTTCTCGACGGATGCTCCCATTGATCTACCACAGGCAACTACCACCAGCGCCCCTTTATAATTTAAGTAGATAGGATCGTCCGAGCCTAAATGCTTGGCACATAGTGATAGTATTAGGTAAAATCCGGCATCTGCCGAAATTGTCACAACTCGGAAAGAAATAATAATATAAAAAATATTTGCATGCTGTGTTTCTGGATCGTTGTTTTGAAAGAGAAAGCTTTGCAAGTGACGATTTAAAAATACACGCAATTTAATTTCATGCTGATCTGAATATTAAACATTCTACCATAGGTAAATACGCCTATTGGCTTAATTTGATGTGCAATTGGAGAGCGTAAAGTCTCAAGACTTGTCTCAGAAATCATTGAAACGGATAAATTTCTACCTGAAATATACCTGAATAGAACAGCCAATCCGTTCGCTTAGCGGAAGGACAAACAAGTAATGCTTCCATGCCTTTTTGAAATAATCAAAAGACGGTTGGATATTGTGGTTACGTCGGTTTCACGTGAGCGAATTATCTCAAAAGAAGAAAACATACTTAATGAAAAGGGATCTCGGCTATCACCTCCAATGGTGTCTACAATTTTGTTCCTTCATTGTAATTTGTAATTTACATTTGAACATAAATAAATAATAAATAATTTCCATTATTTTTTTTTCTATTTGATATTTGAATTATTCTGTTTTTCATATGAATAAATAACAAAGGAGATCTTTTTAATTTTGGGACATTTTTTATGTTTGTTTTTTGTTTTAATTAGTCAATAATAAACCAAGTTTATCTTCCTAACAATATAAACCCAGCATGGTTATACTCATTTGCTCGGTAATACGGCCCTGATTATATTTTCCTTTAGTGAGAAAAGTGTCATCAATCTGGACCATTTTACTTTCGCTACCTAGTACTACGGTACTGTGCGAAGCGATCATTTCAGCTATTTCTCGACAAATGTCCGGATAGTCGAGTGGTTAGAGCACAAGGCTGTCGTACAGAAGGTCGCAGTTCAAATCGCACTGCTGACAGTGGAATTTGTATCGTGATTTGACGTCGGATACCAGTCGACTCAGGTGTGAATGATTACCTGAGTCAAATCAGGGTAATAATCTGGGGCGAGCGCAATGCTGACCACATTGCCTCGTATACGGTAATGTAATCCTGTAGTGTACCGTTACGGTCTTGAATGAAGTGCTCTAACATACTTCAAGGCCATGATCCAATTGGATTGTTGCGCCAACGATTATTATTATTATTATTTCTCGACAAAAGCTTTAGTAATCAACTACTGTATTTTAGCTAAGCTCGGAGTCACCCTGATGATGATAGCAGATGCCTATAGGCATCAGTAACCTGCATCTTGGTGTCGAAACAAATAATTATTGCAACCAAGTCACGTACTTCAATGCGGCAAGAAGTGCCTTCGAACAACGTGCCGATGGCTGGGTTTAGTATCTTGCGGCAGCAAACAGAACCCTTTTTCTTCAATCCTTTTGATGAGCATCTCGGAACCCGTTTAAATTTAGTTTGAGGGAAATTTTCCTCGAGCATTAGAAGACCGCAACACATAGACGCCCCAATACATAGTTGGTGCTCGTGACGGGATCAAACCGATTTCTTCGAGAAAAGAAGTGACTACTTCCTCACTTGCGACCAAAAGAATTGAAGAACGGGAAGTTCTTCAATTTAGGATGAATTGCTGGATGCGTACTCGCCATTCCGATGAATTATCCAAATCTCCATGAATGTGCTAATGACGCAGAAGATGACATTGACAAGGCAATTGCTGAAGATATGTACTTCCGAGTGCGATTTTACCGGCGATGTATTTGAAGACTCTTCCGAGTCACTACACATCAAGAGGGGTTTGGAGTCATTAGATACTTCGGAAGTGACGAACCGAGGGGTTTCCTGTTCTTATTTTAGTTCAATTTTGGGCAATTGCACCAGAATCCGCCATCAAATCGCGGGGCAACCGTAACCGTAATCGTATCCAACAAGGCATGTAAATATCTCAGAGAAAATTGGGGAAAAGAAATTTCATATTGCTGGCACTGAACTGTGTTTCAGATGAGGTCCTCAAAACTTATGTTTCCACATTTTGTTCAGGACTACTCTGTATAAGTAAAATGTCGTTCGGAGAGCAAACCCTTTCATAAATTTATTTCAGTTAATCCTTATTATCGCCTGCTAATTAAATTAATAAACTGATAACGGGATTAATGTCAATGTCATTGTGTTTAACATCATCTTGCCCTCAAAAATCAAAATCAAACGAGCGAAGAACAACGAATTAAAATTCGGTTTAAATATTGAGATTTATAGACAAATTTTGATTCTTTGGTGAAACTAACGAGATCATAAATTGGAATCTGGCAACACTTTCGACTTGTTCAACTTAACAGAACCTGCCAGTATCAGCTGTCCGCCTCTGATAACGGCTTTCAAATGGTTCTGATAAGCGCACTGATTCGCGGGTAGACCGACTCGTGTGCATCCGTCGATGTCCGTCGAATAACTGCGCCGCTTCAATGTGTACGAACAGGACGGCAACATCAGTTTTGTCTGCAATGTTTTCGTCGCGTCCCTTTTGTACTACTGTACGCTGGCTACCCCGACGGTTGCCATGGGGGCTTGGCGGCTGCGAAGACGTCGACCCAGTGCACAGTCGTTTGCAGATTTTGTCGCGATTCGGCGGTGTTCAGACTTGGCTTCATTCTCGTGAGTGTGGGAACTCCTCATCCTGAAAAAATTTCTGTGCGCGCTCAAAGTCCGCGAAAACGTAAAGGAAGTTGTCTCGAGGTGTTTACGTCCAGGATTTACGTAAGTTCCGCAGTGACTCGAGTCTGCTTTCGTGCGAATTTCGCGCGGTGATCCATTTGACAAGTGGAGCGGAGAAGAACGCGTGGTGGCGGTGCTCGGCTCGAAGGCTTGGGGCTCCATTTTGTGTGGTTTCGGTTCCGCTGATTTTTCCAGGGCAAGCTCTGCCTCCATTGAAAGTCGCGCCAATTAAACTGGCTGTTAAAAGCGAATCCAGACAGAATAGCTTCACGAGAAGTTACAAAAATAGGTCGAAGACGGTGTCGTTGGACGGTGATGGGGTTAGTCGCAAGCGAACCCAAGGAACTCGACCGAATGGTGGCCTTTGGCGGGATCTAGTGCGAAGTGCAATCAAGCAAACCTCGTCCGACCATTTCTCCGAAGAGCGGTTCGAATAGCTGGCCTGGAGGATTGTGAGATTTGTGTAGTCATTGTGCCAAAAGTGCGTGCCCGTTGGATTTTTCGTTGTTCCTGGTGATTTCAGAATTTTGTGTCAATTACCCATTGCCAGTTGCCTTTGCTACTTTCCGGACGCTCCTTGAACGACCCTCGACCGCTTGAGATTGGCAACCAACTGAGACTGCACCTCGTCCCCGGATAAATTTAACTGCAAAGAGTGCGCGACCGAAACGAGACGCTCCTCGCAACATTTCTGTCTAAAAATAGTGCATATCGTCTGTCTTTATTTTGATCCCCCCGCACCGAGCCCCCGCTCAAATCTGCAATAAAACTCGTTCTGCCCCAAGAGGAAGGTTGAAACGTGCAACCCAAACAAAACAGCTCGAAAGTAAACACACGAGCTCCGAAGAGTTATCCGAAGTCATTGCCTCAGTGCCAGTTACTGTGGGGCGTGCTTGTCTCCTCGCTTTGTTTTGGTAAACAGGAATGGCACCAATTTCAGTGTTCGACAAAACCTCGGCTGACGCTTCGAATTCCTCCTCTACAGCTTCTTCCCCGAACAACATGCCCAAGGAGGACTCCAAGGAGATGAACGGCTCAGCATCCATGGAGCAGGGCACCTCGAACTCCGGTAAGTACCAATGCGGGTGTGATGCTCGCCCGAGCCCCGGCCGAATGGCGGGTAGAATGGCTGAGCACTCGAACTGCCATTCCGCTGGCAGCTTCCGAGATACGTTGGGGTAGGTCATTTCAAGGGCTAGCGGTCGATACTCGGTCCCGCGATGCGGAACCAGGAAGACATTCTCGTTTGGTTCATTATAAAACACGTCGGACCTTGCACCGGAAGCAAGAGCAGTCACAAAATGAAAAGCAGTTTGGCAACCAAAGCTCTACGAGGTACACACATGAACTGTTTGTTGTTATTTTGGTTGGAACCCAGAAGAATTTATTCGGTATCAGAAGGTTTTAATGGTTTTAATTAGAAAGAAAACGTGAGTGCAATAAGCATCGGATGTTGGTAGGGCGGTGGATGTGTGGGTGCACGCAGGTCACATTTCAAAATTGAATTCTTTCCTTGCTCCTGGCCCTGAACCTGTACAGTAACAACAACAAACTCAAAAAGAAAACAAAATGAATTTTTCGACGCACTGGAAGACAGAGGGGGGGGGGGCGATATACATACGTTATCTACAATCAGGGGGAAGAAGATAAATTCCGTAAATATAAATAGGTTATTCCCTTGATCTTGGAAGCACTACTCGGACTGGTGCAGAGCTTTTTAAATGCCGTTGGGCCGAAAGAACAGAATATCAGGCGGAATTTAATACACTTCCGGGAATAATGTTTTATGAATGCCAAGGCTTTTGCCCGCGAAATTTTTATTGTTACGTAAATCATTGAGACTTTCTAAAGTATTTGATACCTTAAATTTTGCCCTCGTCTCTTCTGCTTCTCTGCTCTTCGCCTTCCCTCTTCTCTTAGCCTCCTCCTTTTTACTCTCCTTGTTTGTCTCCTCTTCTGCTTCCGCTTCTCTTCCGCTTTTCTCTTCTCCTTTTTTCTCCCTCTGCAACACACTGGTTTTAATAGATCCACGGTACTCCATATCTCTTCCCTTGACAATTGCGATCATCCATGATCGTGGCCGGGAATCGAACCTGGGTCACAAGATTGAAGCTGCCTCTTATTCACGAAAAAATTACGTTTATCTGCCATTCGTACTTATGACTGTAATTATTTCCTACCGCTTGTTTGACTATATTGCCTCTGAGAGCGGCCAACTTTTACATCCAGCTGATAGTCCCTGAAAAGAGCGAGATATTTACCAGAAATTACGCTAATTTCGGATTTCCTTGTAGTGTTCTGTCTATAGGTTTGGCTTGTCGAAAAGTGCGACTAAATATGATAGATATTCGTGGGCTAGCAATTTTCGAACCTTATTATTACCGAAACGTTAACAATGGCCCGGATAGGGGCTAACCTTACTCTACGACCTTTGGCAACCGGAGAACTGACTATGTTTCTGGAATATGCGCTCTTCGACTACGATATTGAGGGTTCCCAGAATGCTCGTTTTCTTCAAGTTGTACATTCTTGATCTAAGCGAAGTAAGATTCTTTTATGGCGATGTTCTTTTGTACTCTGGAAACTCAAGCGGAAGCAGAAACGAATCCGGAGTCGGGTTGTTCCTGATGGCTACCGCAAGGCGACTCTCTTGAACTGGAAGCCGTTTTCTGCCAGGATTCTGACCGCCATATTCTAGGAGCATCACAATTGTACAGTGCTATGTACCAACGGAGACTTCTGATATGGTGGAGAAGGATGCAATTACACGTATTTCAGGAGAGGCTTTCGAAAATTGAATTGTGTTCGTGATAGTTGATCTGAATGCCAAGGTGGTCTCGAACACAACACCTTGCTCGGATATTTAATGAGGAAGCACGATCTTGTCAATCGTAACAATAATGGTGGAACGTTTGTGGATTTCTGTAGCTTCCATCGCCTCGAAATTGGTGACACATTGTTCAAGCATAGAGCTTCCCGTAAAATCACCTATCAATTGACCACTTTGTAATCAGCGGATTTAAGATTTGTCTTCTAAATGTTTGTAACAAGAAGTGCGTTGACATCGAACTCGAAAGGGATCACCATGTGATGGTCACTTACCATCGCTTGCGTGTTGCATCCGCAGGGTTAGAGAGCTTCGATCTCCCAAGTTCAATATCGACAGCTCGTAAGCAGGTACACTGAGTAACTTGCATGAGAATATCGTTGAGCAGTCGCGATCGCGTCATTGAGCACGTCCAAAAGGGACGTCATAACATCTGACTGACTGCGGAATCGTGGAAGTGGATCGATGAACGAATGGGTTTGAAGGTTCTATTGATCGCTGAGAGTGATCGCATGCAAGACGCTTTCGAGCTCCGTTACTCTGTGAAATTCCGGGAAGTTTAACGTAGTGGATGACAAAACAGAATATGCTATTGCGCTGATCAGGGAAGCGGAAAATGTCGCTGAACGCAATGATTTCAGAAGTGTATACCGCATTACGAAAGAAATTGCATATGGTCGAAAACCTTTCGATTGCCCTTTGAAGGACATAAACGGTCGACCTCTGACCCATGATCACGAGCAGCTGAAAAGGTGGAGAGTCATTGTGGTATTTATCGTTGCACATGTAGTTTCTGCAGATCTGCTACTTCCATTCGTACGGAAATCCTAGGAGTCCGAGCATTTTCCCAGAAAGTGGAAGAAGGGGAGGATCGTTAAGATACCAAAGATGGGCACCCATTATGAGTGACAATTGGAGGGCTATCTGCGTGCTCCCTGCCGTCGGAAAGATAATGGCTAAAATAATCCTAGAACGCGTTAAAGAACATCGAAAGCTTGTTAAAAAGAGATCAGTCTGGTTTCAGCTTGGAATCTCCCTTCATTGATCCCATCAACACTCTATGGATCATTTTGGAACAGTACGCGGAACTTAGATCTTCGCTTCACTTGCTCTTCATCGATTTCGAAAAAGCTTTTGATAGCGTGAACAAGGAGTGTATCTGTTCTGCTCTATACAATAGCTATTATGAGAGCGAAATATGATGGCGCAAAATGTCACGTGCTGCATAGACTTAAATTTTCAAAGGAATTTGAGATTCAAAGTGGTGTCCCCCACGGTTGCATCTTGTCACCGATATTATTTTTTCTTTTTATCTTTATGCTGCTTTTTGTCCAGGGGACGTGGGGAAGTTCAATGGACTATGAAATACCTCGACTATACTGATGGTCATGGACCTTGGCTCTTGATTTGGAAAGAGATGCAAATTGAGTTGCATTGAAGATAAACCACATCAACAAATCGAAAGATTCCAGTCTGATGTGTCATTGCATTAATGGACAGACTATTGTATATCTACTTTCTGCCGGCGGTGGCACTGAACTGGATGTTGCTCCAAACATTAACAGCGCTGTCAGTCTGAAATTTGGAAATGCAGTTATCTCAACATTAATATCAAGTTGAGACTGTTCTAGTGTTCTTTCTGCGCTCTATATGAAAGTAGAACATGAAAAGTGATCCCACTGTCACTCAATAGCTCCAAGCGGCCTACTATTACTTTAAACGAATTTGATCGGCGCACAGGCTTGTGACCCGTGGGCGATGTGATCCGAAGACGGAAGTGACATTGCTGGCTACGCCAAGCAGTAAAAAGCGGGCAACAACGGGCGGGTCGCCCGAAGAATACTTGGCGCAGAACAATGGGGAAGGATTGTGGACGTCTCAGGAAATCCTGGAGGGAGTTAAAGCGTATTTCAGCGAACCGCGAACGATGGTGCATATGTTGGCGCGCTATACCCTACAAGGGATGAACCGCAACTATACATATTGTTGTTTTGCGGATGTGGATTCCGCTAGTTAATACATTCCTAAAAAATACTAACACAATAACACAAAACGTCCTGTTGTTGCGAAGATCCTGCTGCGGGTGCCAAGAGCGCCAAAGTAGAGTAGAGTAGAGAGTGCTGTGAAATGTTTTTTTATGTGTTTAGTGAGAGTCTCTAGAGCTGGTCCAAGGTTTCGCGACGGAAAAAATGTACTGCCTGGTTATTTCAGCTTCGATGTCGCAATAAAATATTTTATTCTCGCTTATGTTTATTGGGCGTAATCGAAGGGAAGTTTCCAGCTGCAGGCTATGCTGTCATTACGGGTCAGTACGCTATATAATGGCATTGATGTCGCCCGGTCCTGATAATGCGCCTAGTATGATGTTTCGTGTGTTCTCGGCATGAGAATATTTGTATAAAATCGCACAATAACCCAACTGCCTTGCATACTTGGGGGTCGCTTTACCTTTCCGTTATAATAATCGACAGCCTTGTGCAACCTTCCCGTCGATTGAGCCATTTATGGTCTATTCAGATCGTAAAACTCCTACCCTTCGCATATAGCGAAAATATTTGATTTCCTTGTAAATTGCGAGGAGTTCTCTGCCATAAGTGTTATGTTATTGATGCGCTGCGCTCTAAAAGTAAAAACCTAGTGGCTTGCTATTTCCGTATTGGAGTTGCTCCAGCAATACACCAATGGCTGCGTTTGCTGTGTGGAATAGCAAAGTTAACGACGTCCCAGACATTAGATGCGTTGCTTCAGCGATTAAATTTTTGCTCAATTCCGTTCATTCTATGCATCTCCTATCGTGTTTTCGGTAGCCTTTCGTGAGTACATTCGCTAGTACCGCGGCGGCATTTGGTAGAAATTTCCAATAAAAATAGATTATCCTCAAGTATCTGTGCAGTTCGGACGTTTAAATCTTATGATGGCTTTCACTCGCGTTGGAGTAAGTCTGGTTCTATTTTGGTCGATTAAGCATTTCGCAATTTGCTGGCAGTATGCATTTCGGCGAGTTTACTTTGAACGCTAAAAGTCGCTCAAAAATTTGCTGTAAATGTTCAAGGTTTTCCGTCTTGCTTGTGGATGAAACTAGAACATTGGCCAGGTAAACATAGCAGAAAGGTAGGCCGTAGAGAACCGTATCCAGAAAACGATGAAAGGTTTGTTCTTCGTTGCGGATTCGGGTGGACTCGGAGGAACCGAATGTTGTACAAATGAACGTTTTTGGGTATATTGTCCGGGTAAATTAGCACCTGATAATAAGCGTACGCCAGATCTCTTTTGCTAAAATAGATTTTCCATTTAAAACGTGCGTACAATCCTCCATTTTCCGACTTGTCTAGGACCTAAGGGAAGTTGGCTCGACCATCGCTTAGCGTATTAACTGCGTTAACGTCCTAAGTGTTCTGCCCAAAATCTGGAAATGCAACTATCTCAGCACCAATATCAATTAGAGGTTGTTTCGCGCCAATATTAAATTTATGCTGCCGTACGAGAGTAGCTCTCTTTCCTGGTATTTCTAAGCTCTCATCAACTCAGGGACTTATGACAACCATATATTTTGCTTTGATTATCAACCCGTTGGAGGAAACCCTTTTATCATACCGAACGCTACGCTGCACTTCTTGCACTTTACTTCGGTGACGGAATTCTAGTATGTCGTGCTCGCTCCCATTCGTTGAGCCAAGATAATCAATTTCGTGCCTACCAAAAACGCACTTCCATATATTGACGACTACGTCTAACTTTTCAAGTCGTTCGAACAGCAATTGAACATGTAGCATATGCTGTTCAGTGTTTTTCGATGCTAATAAAAATGTTTTCAATAATGCAAATATGAAAGCTTAGCCTCCGGATCATATCGTTCATAAAACGCTAGAACGACTTCCTGACAATCGAGAGATTGAATGTCATCATAGTAAATTTAGAAAGATTGAACGGCGTGTGGAATGTCTGATTCGTCAATTTAAATTTGATGATACGCGCTCAACAGATTGACTTCGGGAAACATCGTCTTCTCAATCAATCCGGTGGTAATCTCTTGATGGTGTAATATCGGGTGCCGGCAGGCAGGGAAGGTTCCAGGTTCCTTCTAGATGCAGACGGATCGGGCATTGACACTTTGAGGAGTGGAGTTTTAATTAGAATGGTCGGATTCAAAACGTTTGGAAATTGTAAAAGGTTGTGGCAACAGGGAACGCCTTTGATTGATAATATTTCAAAATGTTTGAAATCCTTTTGAAATGCTTTTGGCCTCGGAATCTAGTATCCAACGATTTCTGGTACCTACTATGAACCATAGTGCTTCAGTAAATAAATCAGCTCCAAAGATTGAGTGAGAGACGCGGCGACACAGAAGAGTCAAGTGAATGACGAAGACCTAAATTTTGTGTTAGAGTTTTCTAGCTGCATGTGTTAATGATGGTACCCTTAGCGGCATACGGGTGAAATGGTGTTCGCTGTTTCGACCGGAGTTTCATTCGTTTCTCATCGACTTCGATGTATAGACTAATCTTGGCAAGTGAGTTCTCGCTGGCCTGAATTACGAGAGCACACCATCGAAGACGCCTCTCTCGCAATTTTTTTCACGATTGGTGCAACCCACGTCGTCATGCCATTACTCTAACGCAACATCTTTGTCTCCATTATCGTCAGGCGCCGTTCATTGTCTTTTATAGTCACCCTGTCGCCCTCTATAGTTCTGAGCATTGGGCGACTATAAAAGACAATGAATAACACTACGGAAAATTTTGGATTAAAGACATTGCGTATCATATCACAAAGAACATAAGTTGTGGAACGCCACTTCATCTAGGTTGCGCTAATGCGTGAAGCAATGTCATAAGGAATTTCAGTTGGCTAATAACATTGATCTGAGATATTTAAATCGTTCAGTTCTGGGCGGGTCACTGCCACTGACTGATGGTGCCGGTTTCATTGCGATCGGTCTTTAAAATTTCTGTTTTATTCGGTTTTATTTGAACAAGTTGCGCTAGATTAGCTATGCTATGAGACACTAGGAAACATAATCTGCATTAAAGCAATGTATAGAGGGCTGCACCCAGGATGTCCGATGGACTTTTAATTATATTCAAAATTAGGCCCTGGTCGGGGGTGAATAATAATGCCGATCTGCTTCTCCAAAACGCCGGTATTTTGACTGACACAATTGAGCTTACTTGTGCTGAGTCATCCGTCTCGAATTTATGGACCTCCGGCATGATAATCTGTCAAAACGAGAATCACTCCTAAATTGATCGGGATCACGTGGAAGTCACCAATTTGTAAGGAAAACTACCGCAACAATTCGTTCAACAAAAGCAACAATTTATTTAAGTAGCACAATGAGTCCAATCAACCATCTGCAAATCACGCGCTCTGTTACGTTGATTGACAGGAGTGATCAAACCTCGATGATCGTGCCAATCGGCGTCATGCAGGCACCTTTGGGTTGCAGTTAATTAGGGGAGCACCAACAGGTTCCATAGTGGTAAGTTACGTAAATTTTTCTGCATCTTCGATTTGTGCATCCTATTCAAAGGCTTGTCGATGAGGGTATGTAAATATACAAAGCCATAGGATAAGATTGAAAATGTGATTCAAGTTCAAGAAAAGAAAAGTAGTAAATGGAAAAAGAGAAATTACTAGAAACGAATGGAAACCCGAGATGGTATGTTGACCTTCTATTGGAGTGGAAAATTTCTATTTTTCTGGTGGCTGGACTTCGTATGTAGCGATATTAGTTTTTTTTTTGCTCTTTAACCTAAAACAAAATTAATTTTTTTAAACTCTTCAGTCTCTCGGGTGGCACCCTATATCGCAAAAATGTAAATGGGCGCAAGAAGTGATGAAGATTTATTGCTAACACTGCACACGCCGTCAGCTCTGCGAATATAATTTTATTGTAAGTTGTAGTTTTTTGCTAAGTTAATCTACACATGCGGATTGTACGGTATCCGTAATGTGCACACGAACCAAGGCCTTTTAACTGGCGAGTTCTGTGCCCTTGAATTGTACTGGGGAAAGTCAAAACCAGTACAAGGCTTAGGTTCATTTCAAACCCACACAGTTCATTTCTCTTTCTACACTTGCTCCTTTGTATTGCGTTTCCTCCACGCTGCGTACTAAAATTCAAGACATGTTGCTTCCGTTTCCGTATTGAAACTCAGAATGTAGACTCGACACCCAATCAGGTTGTATCCCGGTCAAATGAATTTATAAATAATTGAAGTGAATAAAAGCGGTTATTGGAGAAGTCAATTGCCTCGGCAACAACATTACACAGCGATTTGCGATTCTCTGTGTATTGTGGACGACCAGAGCCAGGCGTCGATATGAATTGCGGACTTTGTCCAACTAGTCTCACTTATTGCCGTGAAATATGATTAACCGCTTCAAGGAATCTGTAATTTATTGGTTATACTGCGAACAGAATCAAACTACTTCATAAATGTCTGTGACCAAGATGCCGATGGAAGCCTTCATGTGGGTGTTACATAACAGGCTTTAACGAGTGGAGTTTGTGCACACATTCCATTGTTCATGTTCTTGGATCACGTGAAAAAAGGCGACATATATCATTGGGGACTGCACGAGAAATTTCGCTCCACGTGAGGAATTCAACAAATTTTGGCCTTGCAGAAAATCAGATTGGACTGAATTAAGTCAATCAAAAAGCATTCTTTTATCGTTTTAAAATGTGTCAGCTACGCAGTGCCGAGACAGAAACTACACAAGTTAACGATAACGAACTCCGCAATGTCTCATTTAAAATATTCAGAGAAATGAAGTTCAAAATTCGCCGCAGACCAAATAGATTAGAGAATTATTGAGATAATAGTCATATTCTGTTGACATGCAAAAACTTGGATTTCCATTACATAAACGGCTGACGACATAAATGAAACTATCTCATCATTTAGGTGGCTTGGAAAATCTTGGACTCATACATAATCAAGGTCATCAATCATCAGATGCCAACTCTAGTCATCAGATCGGTCTGGATTGGCAATTCGCCTACACCTAGATACAAGATTATGAAAAATATCAATGAAGTGTCCGCAAGAATCTGCCTTTTCTTATCACAAACTAATGACATTGGTAGTTAGCGTAACGTAAACGAAGAATGCATAAGAAATCTTTGGGGTTTGGGTTGATAAGAAATATGGTCATACATATATGGTGAAAAAATTAGAATGGGATTTTTTAGTTTTTTACACATTAAGGAGATAGCGTGCTAAGCTCGTAGACGGCACCTGATGAGACGCCAGTGTTGCTGCGCGAAATCACTAGCCATTATAAATCTAAATAAAGTTGAAGGAAAGATTGTAATTTCAGGACCAAAATAGCCCTTAGCTTCCTAAATATGAATATATGTAGAATAAAAAATAATTGCCTGTCTTTACTTAAAAAAAAAACATTTTTTTCTTTTTGAAAAACAAGAAACCTAGAAAACTACGTGCCAGCCATTGTAAATTTCTTTAAGCTTGAATGTCGTCACGTTACCAAGCAGGTTCTTGAAACATCCAACCTTAAATCAGGGTCTTGTGTGAAAAAGGGAGCACCTCACCTATTGAACCGGATTTTATCCACAACTTGACGGTCATGGTATCGCTCATAGATTTCGTCGTTATGTAGGCTACGGAATCGTCCATCCTCATGTAGGGAGCCAAACATTTCCTTGCTAAGAATCCAAGTCTCCGAAAGATAAAGTCATTCAGGTGCCAAAGTGTGTGGAATTAACAAAAATAAAGAATTCAAAAAACCATTGTCGTTTTCGCTTTCCTAATTAAGGTTTTGTGTGAAACAAAACCTTATTAGAATCGAGACGGTGTCTGTCTGTCCGTCTGTCTGTCTGTCTGTCACACCCGATTTATTCGGAAACGGTTAAACCGATTGTCACGAAAATTGGTGAGTGTATGTAATCTGGTGTTCCCTTTACATGCAGTAAGTGGCGCCATCTTGTGTGAAGTTTAAGGGGGGGCTCCCCATACATGTACTTTTCGAAACTTGTTCAATTTTTGATATTGGGTGAAACATAGGGGAGTGAGGGTTCAAAATATGACCCCCAAAAAGTGTAACAGGTCTCGTTCTCAGAACCTGTCCAACCGAAAAATCTAAAAAAAATCACAGTGGTGCACCTCTACGAAATCTAGGCCTCAAAATATATCCGGTTCCGATATCTGCACAAATAAAGTTAATAATAGTATATTTCCACATTTTAGAAATTTACCCGGCACCCCCCTTATGTTCATCACAGAAGTACAAAATTTGGCATGCGTATAAAAAAGAACCTAATGCATAAGTTGGTCAAGTTTGAAAAAAATCCATCTATTATTAACAGAGTTATAAGGGGTGAAACTTTACAATTTTTTGTGAATTTCGTGCACTCTACAGCCTGCATGACGTCATCATCACATATCAATTCGCCAATACCACAACGAAATGAGCTCTTATGAATTGGGTCGCAGGGAATTATTTTGTTTTAGTTTTTTAGTTATTTGTCAGCCAGACATGTGTGTATGTAGGTATATAATATATGCGTGCTAATGAACTTTGCGGGTAGTGCCTAATTCAAATAGATATAAAAAGTAAATCGGAGGTATGGGTACGATCAATTTATATACGTGCTTACATATATGTGTACAGCATTCGGAAATAGGCAGTTTGTTTGTTTAGGGTGAACGCAATATCTATGGTTGTAATATGTACGTATGTCTCGTAGTTTGGAAAAATATGAAGGATTATGTTGGAATTGTAGTTATATACGGATAGAAAAATGTGCGTTGAAATTTATTACGTAAGATGAACACAAAACCTTTATACCCGAAGCGCGAGCTTCCGGTATTCCGACTTGTTTTTATTTACCGCAGATATACATATTTCGGTGGCTACTTATTATCTTCTTCAGTGCTTGGTTTCGAATACAACAGTTGTATTTTGTTTAAGGATTGAGGGAGCCTTGAGGCCGGTATCAACTTGATGATGGGCTAGATCAATAGGGGAGAAACTTTCTCTAATTTTTTTGGTCAACGGACCCTCCTTTGCAAATTTCGGTTACATTGTTCGAGTTAGCGTCTGTTGAGTTGCCAGTTCTTCTTTTGTGTAAAACAAAACCTTATGACGAATTTCTTGTCTGTCACACATACTTTTCTTAGTGGTCGGTGGGTCAGTGGGAGATTAGAATTATTAGCCCCCCAGGCAACCAATGGGCAGCATCATTCTACGTTGAGTTGAGGGGATTCCCGTCCATAGAATCGGAGGTGTAACATTTTTTTTCAGCGAACGGTGAACACTACAGATATATTCTTACTAACTTTTTCGCACCCCAACTAAAAGGAATTAATGTCACTGCCATATTACCTCTTTCTTCACACACTGTTCCGAGATCTCAAGCAATAGCTACCACAGTCATGTCATCTGCATAAGTTTGGGCATGTATTGAGAGATTTTGCAGTTTATATAGTAGTGAATTGCTCAAAATATTCGGCAGAAGTGGTGATAGCACACTTTGTTGGCAGTCTTTCGTTGCTTCTGTTGTCAGGTACGATGAACGCCCACTTCTGAACACCGCTTTCTCTGCGTTAGTATAACACGGAATCATTTACTCGCCTTTCAGAGTTGCGTCCTCATCTTTGAAACCAAAGAGGAACAGACTCATAGTTCCCTCCAGATATTTCAGCGGAAATGAAGTTAAATTGATCTGCCTGAAGTTCTTTCGATTTGAGTAGTCATCTTTCCTAGGCTTAGATATACAGACTACCTTAAACTTCTGGCAAGAGGTAGACAAGTGATCCAGAACAAGACATTTCTTATAAGTCGCCATAGGTGCTCTATACCCTTCTTTGGCATGGCTGTATAGATGTGAATAGATTGAAACATTCTAATATACCCACATTATCATTGTTTACTACGTAATATTTTCTCCCATATACTGAACATTCATATGTACCTAAAAGTACAGGCCTACTAAGCATGGGTAAATTTTGTATAAATTAGGAAACATAAATATAGAAATATAAAGCTCGTCAGAATTATCAAAGCTGAACAGGACGTGTTTAAATCTTGTGGAGCTTAAGCAATTGCTGCTCCCAAAATTGGTTGGCCTGGAGTTTGGCACTTTAGCTGCTCCGACTTTCCATAAACTCGTATAGAGAGAAGGCAAGATAAAGAGGCTAGGATCGGAGGGGGCATAAATACGACCATTAGGAACTATCATTGGACTGGTCACATCACACTTCCTCCTATTTCAATCACCTGTTCTCTCACTTGGTGTACTTCCAAGAGATCCCATACAGACTCAATTTTCGACTTCTTGAAAGTTTCATCCGGTTTTCCAAGAGAGTCCAATTTGGCTGAAATGTGTCTTTTGTCTTTCAGTTCCTCACAATATGCTCTAAAGGAGTCTTGCTTTGAACATTTTACAAGCCCCTTTTATTCGTGCTGTCAATCCCGAAAGTTTAAACAGTCTTCATTCTTATTGCTTTTCCCAACACCATTAAAAAATCTACTAATTTCCTAAGTTTTTGTAGTTCTCGGCTCCACCAGGTAACCGTGTGCGATTCAATTGATCTCTATTGCCAGTGATGTCTTTGGCTGCCTAGGGGCTTGCATTTTGCTGCTATTCCATTTACATTCCAGTCTGTTCGCCTGCAATAGTCAAATTCTAAGTAACGGTGTGGATTGTAGTTTCTTATCGATTGCCTGCCCAATCCTTTTTTTTGTGCCGAGATTCGTGTTCGATGGTTTTCTCTTCAGCCGTCTTGATTGCGTCTTTCAGCAGACTTCAATCATAGTTGTTGGTGTCGGTTTATCGTCTGTAGGATTTGTTCATCTAGTCAGGGTTGATTGATTTAGATCATGATGATGATCAAATGATTTAAATCATGACTGCACCCTAAAGCTCCACAATTCGGTACAACAAATATTGTTTTTACCCACGTAAGCTCGGTAGAGGGCAAAATGTTGAGAGTTAATTTGAAAATGTTGTTCTTTGTTTTCTTCGCCGAGCTGATATGTCATCCGTATTAACAATTTTTCTGCAAATCTCATGGGATGAAAGTGGTTGAGCATTGCTCTATGATCGCAACTCATTTTTTCGTCAATTAATCAGGTTTGGCCCTGATCCAATATGGATTGTTGTGCCAACGATTATTATTATATAGTCAGGTTTGATGACCGTTAACCTTCAAAGGTGCTTTGAGACGATCTTTGTCGAATTCTACTGTCGATGTCAAAGTTGCCATTTTTTAATTTTGTGAACCGTTCCCGTGTTGTTGACGCGCCCATGAAGCCATCTTCGCAAACGCTGAAAAACAGCTGCATCAGTTTTGTCGTCACAATGAAAGGCGAAAAACAGGAAATGTCAGAATTACAGAAATACAACTGTTTTTTTTAGAGATTTTTCAGGGAATTCGTGTCTTTTTGCTCGGTGAGGCCGATGTTCCATGTAACGATTTCGGGACGGAACAGAAAAGTTCTTGAATTTTGAACAAAGCCAGACTCTTATTGCTAGTCCTTATTGATGATTTTATCCATTATTCCACACGACAACTTTCTCACTTCGCTGCGAATGCTTTGCATATAATGTCGACTTGGGTGTTATTATTAGAAACAGTATTTTTTTAAGGGTTGGCAGTTAAGAAAATTGAAATCTACCATTTATCTCTTAATTAAAATAAATTTGTTATAAATGTAAATAAATGATAAAAACATTTATTTGATTTTTAAAAAACAAATAAAAAAATCTGTAAAAACCAAAAAAAAAATCATGATTTCTATCAACCCTGATTCTAACGCTCGGACATGTTGCAATTTACAGCGCGGTATGAACGTACATCAAGGATGCTAAATGCAACTCGTTTCACAATAAGGACGTGATTAATCTGGTTAAATATTGTCCAATATGATGAAGCCCATGTTATCTTGCGGATTCTGCGGTAAGAGGAACAAGTCGATACAATTGAATTTCATGCTTTCGGATTTTGTTAGAGAGTAAAGGCCACGATGAACGAACTCTTTTTTGACACTTGCTTTGAAGTCACCGATTACTATTTTCACGTCGTTCGAGGGTATTGATTCAAATATTGCCTTAAGGTGACTATAAACTTTTATTGAGTCGTCCTTCGTTGGTTAGCCAAACGATAAAAAAATTAGTCTCCGCTCGAAGTGCACCAATTTTTCCGTTGGTTGGTCTCATGGCCAAGTTCCCTGGACCGTGAACAAATCTTATTTATACTTTTGGACTTGAACACCAAAGTAGCGAAATTCACCGCGACTCGAAACTCACTCGCCTGAGTAACTCGCCAACCTGTTGGTAGCAGGTTGGCTGCCATGGGGCCGGCGTAGGGACCGGGCAGTTTAGTCTGTCGTCAATCATGGAAAAAATAAGAACGATAATAAGATTAATAGTTCGAAATCTTTGTGAAAAAACAATCAGAAATGGGTGGCATGATCACGTTATTGTTCTAAGAGTTCAGTGCACATAGCGAGAGGGAGGCAGAAAAAAGTGAGAAACAGGTACACTTCGAAGAAGT
The DNA here is from genome assembly GCF_905115235.1 of Hermetia illucens. Classification (NCBI taxonomy): domain Eukaryota; kingdom Metazoa; phylum Arthropoda; class Insecta; order Diptera; family Stratiomyidae; genus Hermetia; species Hermetia illucens. The sequence goes on from NC_051849.1 coordinate 149,748,294, forward strand.
TCCCGGAACTCCAGCAACAATCTACACTTTTGTGAATATATAGATTATATATTATTATCTTTTGTGAAAATTAAAAAACGGCTGCAGGATTCGGGGCAAAGTTTTTTGAAAGAAAAAAAAAAGACAAAGTTGGGCAGACTGTAGTATCTGGCGCTCCGTTGGTTTTCCTGGTTCTTCATCCTGGTATTGACATTGGGGCTCGAGTGCTTCCGCTTCGGTCGAGGTGTTGTTAATTCTTTTGCCCTGGTCACGCTTTCTGCTCATTGTAGGGCAGAGTAATTATTAAATCACAATATATTTTATTCTTTGATTAAAATATTTTCAATTTTTAATGGAGAATTATCAGAGAGGAGTGCCACTCTCTTATTGCTCGGTTCTGTACTCTATTCCCTGCTGATACTGAAAAACAATTTTCGCTGTCAAAACTTGTTTTTCGATGTCACGGTCATCAAGATTCATACTTGCGTGCGTCCGACACGTGAAACAACCAGTTCCACATCAAAGTAGCGCTAATCACTTTGACTCGCACCTCACCCGCCTGAGTAGCTCGCCTACCTGTTGGTAGCAGGTTGACAACCATGGGGCCGGCATAGGAGCCGGGTAGTTCAGTCTGCCGTCAGTCGTGGAAAAAATTAGAACGATTATAAGATTAAGATAAATAATAGACCTTCAGTAAAAAGTAAATGTATAAATAAATAAATTTCAATTTAAGTCTTATATATCATAGAATGAAAGCTGTGATTTTCGTGCAACAGAATTTAATTTTAGTTACGTAAAAATTGGATTCTGTCAAACTGACAAACGGCAAAAACAAAGTGACAGCTGCTTTTAAAGTAACTTATCCACACGAATGTGACTCAATTGGCAATTATTCTTTCTGGCCTGAAGATGTCTTCATAAAACATCAGAACAGCCCGCCTGGCTCGCCGATAAACGCAACAGCCTCTGTTCACTGTCCGCCGTTTAATGTTAGAGGTTTAAGAAGTATCCTCCAATTTATCCGTGCTGGCTCAGCAACATGATGTAGTCTGTAAGTTTGAAATCCGGCTTGACGGTAATATATTAAACTCGAGACTCCCCGAGGGGTATTCCCTTTTGCGCTGCGACAGGGACCGGGCTGCATAATGTAAGTTCACTGGTGGTGGGGCCTTGATTGCAATGCAATAAAATATCCGCAGATCCACTCCGTGCCGAACCCGTCTTCTCCTTCTCTTGTTCTCCTTGTGATTGTGTTGTTTTACTTGCCTCCCTGTATATACACGTATATGCAGCCCATGTGCTTGCCCCTCTCACCTGTATGAAGAATTGTTTGACAGTTTTTCGGAGCTCCTTATTATAAGGTTTCCTTCTTTCTTCCCCTTCGGGGATTTGCACCTCCCCATGCTCAACTGGTCTGCTTTGAATCTCCCGCCGTTCATCTTCTTACTTTTTTGTTAGTTCAGTTCCTCATTGGTAATCTTGACGCCAATGTCGGATCTGGCCCCGATGAGCTTCCTAATTTCTTCCTTTTTAACTGTAAACAATACTCCTCCCTTTGTGTATAATCTTCAACCGAAGGCTCGAAGAATGTTATTTTCCTCATCTTTGGAAAAAGGATCTTATTATCGCTATCCTTAAAGGCGAAGACCTTATTCTAGCAGTGAATTCATCTCCCACCTCTCCTCTTGCTCCAAAATCCTCGATATACGTCAACGACTGACTGACCCTGTACTTCGGCTAATCGTATGCGTATGGTACGAATCAGCAGCATGGCATACCTCCTGTAGAGTTTCTTTTCCTGGTTATTCATCTCGTCCCTCCTCTCCTTCTTCTGGTGCTCCTCAGGGCTATATTCTTGGCTTCCTACTATTCCTATTTTTTTATTAATGACCTCCCCTCCATCTTTACCTGCCCGTAGTTGTTTTCCATAGACTACCTTAAATTGTCTCTATTTTGGCTCCGCTGGATTGTGCTCTTTTGCAGTTCAACATAGATACTATAGTCCGTTGGCGCTCGGTTAACAAGCTGACACTAAATGTCAGGAAATGACACTAAATGTGCTATTCGCGTAAACTCATTCTTTTCCTACTTCCTTGGTGGACAACCCCTACAACTGCTCCTTTCAAGACCTAGGTTTAATTTTCGATAACAAACTTCGTTTCAATTCCCACTTCGTTGACATCATCAACCGTGCTTCTCATATGTCTGGTTTTATCTTACGTTTCTTCTCCGACTTTACGTTAATCCAATCCAACATTTGCAACTCGCTCGTTAAAAGCATCCTTGAATATTGCTGTATAGTCTGGCCTCCCTTCCGTAATTGTGGCTGGCGCGCTCGTGAATCTTTACAACGCAAATTCACTCGGAGCTCCTTCTTCAATAAAAATCTTGCCCGTGTGGACGGTCTCCAATCTCTCCTCCCTGTAACAACACCGTAACTTCCTTAATGTGTGTACTTTTTCAAACTCTGTTATTGCCTGATGGATTGCTGAGCCATATTGGAACGTTTGGTGGAAATCATAATATTATTAACGGTTCTATAGTAAGTCAAAGTTCTGCTTTCTGCATGAATTATTGTAACAAATTTCGAATGTCTTATAGGACATTTGTTATTTCAGCATAGTTGCGACGTGATGTAATGTAGAATACCGGATACAGTAGTATTTTTCAGATTGAGCTTCTGTTTAAATGGGTCCTTAAAAGGGTTCTTCTGTGGGATTTTCAATTTGAACCGGATGAATAACCATTCAGAATTCCCATATGTGATTTGAATGCATCGGTTCATTACTACCACGTATTACTTTTTGCAGGAGACAATTGTGCTTAATTTTGCTTACTCAGACGAGAGAGATTTGATGTTTGGAAATTTCTCATTCAAGGCAACATATTTGCCTTGCATGATCATTGCTTTGTTTATTATTTCCACTTTAACTGTTGAATATTAATTTGTATGCTTTTCTTCAATAAGATCGGTTAGCCTCTGAGGAATAAGAAGAAAGGGAATCAAATTGCACGCTTGCTTTGAAATCAACCAAAGCAACTAACAAGTTCGAAGAAAAGTCAACTGTATTGCAACATTACTGTGAATGTGGACTTTTGTAACCCTCTCTTGAGTGTCAAGTAACGCCTGGCGTTACTGGATAAATGCCTGCTATGGAAATTTACCCGATAAGTGGTGAAATAAACGGTATTCCAGAAAAATCGATGATGTTATACCTACAGTACAAAGTAACTGGGTAGAACTGTCACAAAATTTCAAGTGTCTGGGAAAAGTAAATTCCATTCCATTGTTCTATTTAAGTAACATTTCACTGTTGTAATGAGAGATAATCACTGGAATTTATAATCAAGTTGACTTTGAAAATAAGGTCCAAAGAACTGTGTTATTCAATACGAAAGTTACGAAACTTTGTGTGCATGCATTTGCTGACTCCGATACGGCACGAATGATTTACTTAAAAGTATACACACAAGCTTTGTTGGTCAACCACTTAAACAAGTTGGACATGCAGGAAAGACATTCCATGTCAATAGCAAAGTAATTAAAATATTTGCGATTTGTCGTTACATTAGTATTTACAACGGGAAAACTGCAAATCACCAGCTAAGCTAATGCGATCAGATGTTGAATTTCAGGGAAAACTAGGAAAATTATGGATTAGTTGGAATTACTTAGAATCTGATGAGAATCAAATTTATTTCACCACATATGTTTGCCAGGAATTCGCGTTTGCTAGGAGTGCAAAAATAAAGCAAACATAGAAAAAAAAGTGAATACTCTCATCGCCCAACACACGCCGGCAACTTGGCAACATTTCAAGAGGGTATAGTCCACTGTTTATTGAGTTATATACGTGGATCACATGGTTCATGTCCTTTATTTTTCCGTAAATTTCACATAATAAAATTAGAATGAATACACTTCTTTTCGAGAAATTGTGTTGAGATGAACTCACATGATTTTTCCGGGAATATTTACGGGATTTACTTTTCTGTCATGCGTTTGGAAAATCTCTGTATTTCCCATATTTTATTTTTCGCTGAATTTGTGTTTGGTTATGCATGGTATGTTGAAATAAATTCTGCAGTGACGACATAAATGGGATCATGGCTTACATTACTTTTCTGAAAAGTCCTCTTAAATTTTGAAAGCGACATTTTCAGTTGAATGCTATTGTGGTCATAATACAAGACGTACACTAGTACGTAATGTGATATTAGATCACTTTTGGAGAAAAGTGATAGAATAAAGTGAAATCGCGATCACCAGCTTTCCTTACTCTTTCCGTTGATGTATCGATATTACCGAATATTACTTATTACTCACCATAGCTAAAAGTGTAAGGGAGCACCCAGTAGATATAAATGAGAAAGAAAAATTCCAAGCAAAAGGAAGATCTTATTATAGTTAGATATATTCACATGCTAAAAACAGGGAATCATGATTCTTGCAAACGAACAGCACTTAGAAGTGTACGCATCATAGCATCATAACACTATAAGATTCACAAGCAATACCCGGCATCGACTCGGCACTCGACTGCCATCGCCTTCAGTTCTTTATTTTTCTTCAGCCTTTGTCCCGTCACAAGCGGGGTTGGCTCGTCGTGATCGGTTGGGCCATTTGGCTCTATCGAATGCCTGCCATCGTATCAAGTCACCGTTATTTCGGCCTGCCTTTTGGTCGTTTACCATCGACTTCGATGTTCAGACCAAACTTGGCAAGTGAATTATCGTTAGCACGAATTGCGTGACCATTCCATCGAAGACGCTTCTCTCGTAATTTTTCTACGATCGGTGCAACCCCATAACGATCCCGGATATCCTCATTTCGGATGTGATCAAAACGTGTCACGCCACTAGTCCAACGCAACATCTTGGTCCCCATTACCGCAAGAAACCGTTCATTGTCTTTTATAGTTGGCCAACACTCAGAACCATAGAGGGCAACAGGACGGATGACTTGCGGTAAATTTTAGATTTGAGACGTTCGTTGATACGTCGATCACAAAGAACACCAGTTGTGGAACGCCACTTCATCCAGGTTGCGTTAATGCGTGAAGCAATTTCATAAAGCAGTTCTCCGTTGGCTGATAGCGTTGATCCGAGGTATTTAAATCGCTCAGTTTTGGGCAGATCACTATCGCTGACAGTGGGGATCGGACGTCAAAAATTCAGTTTTGTTTAGATTCAATCTGAGACCGTATTGCCTGAGGCGATCATTCCATTTTTGGACAAGTTGCTCGAGATCATTTTTGTTATCAGATGCTAGGAAAACATCATCTGCATAAAGCAGTGTGTGGGGCGCTGGGCGTTGGATATCCTGTGTAACGGTGTCCATAACAAGAACAAAGATGAGTAGTGAGAAGGCACTTCCTTGATGAACACCAACAAAGACCCGAAGCGGTTTTGATACACCCGCCATACTTCGAATTTTAATTTTCGGATCGTGGTAGAGCAATTGAACCCAGCCAGATGAGTTCGTGTGGCACACGGTCAAACACTTTCTCTAGACCCAGAAATTCAATGTAAAGGGGGCGATGCTTCTCACGGTGTTTCTCCATGAGTAACCGTGCAGAGTGTATTGCGTCAGTAGTTTCGCAGTTTTTGACAATTCACGGCTATTTCAACGATTTCGCGAATACGGTTGTCAAGGTATGGAAAGTAACCGGATCGGACGGTAATTTGAACATTCTGCTGGACTACCTTTCTTTTTCCATACTGAAACAGTGGTACTTTCTTGCCAGTCAGATGGTGTTCTTCCTTTCTGAATAACCCGATTAAAGAATTCACTGGGTCACAGTGTTGGGTCCCACTCTTCGCTTTCCAGAGCTCAGATACGATGTCGTCAGGTCCTGTGGCTTTCCCCGATTTTGTAATGATAAGGGTGGAGATAGGAGATCAGGTCGATCATCCTTCGTGGCCGATTACGACCTAGAGGGCAGAGCTATCCCAAAAATCTAAACAATTTGGCTAAATTGACCGTGAAGGTCCGCCCACAAAGATTGAAGCTCCATCAAAGTGCTCGGTCGACACGTTCTTGCACGCCTCTGTGCTAGCCAGGCTCGGGAATGTGGGGGGGTCCTTTGAGCGCTTTGATCCCTCACGCTTCATTACTAAAAACTAACGTGTCTTTTCCGATGCGTGGGTCCGCACCGGATTTTAAATTCGAGTTGACAACGAATTTCGCGACGGCCTATCGATGGACAGTGAAGCCCATAGTGTTTTACGTAGGCACCTGTCGTGAGACTTAATCCTACGGTCCTCTTCAGACACGGATTGATTTTGTGACCACAATCAGAGCCCTGCTGAGACAAGTCACAACGGTACCAGTCTATACCAAGTGCATGGCTTAGCATTCATACTGGTGGATGCAAGAATTACCTAAATCTCTACCGAACTATGGAGTACGGCACCCGTGTTGATACGCAACACCACGTCGAGGTCCGAAGGTCTCTTCTCGCTTGAGCACAACCACAACCACCATGAAACTCCCACTAGGGGGCCAACCGCAAATAACCGAGCTGTCCTCACATACAACAGGAGTTCACCCGAAGTATGTGAGTCCAGGGGTTTTCCCGGTTCCCATGGTACCAGTATACCCCTGGTAAGGTTTCGTGACCAATTTGCCACTTCAGATGAGTCCCCGTGCAGACTCGGGTCTGATCGCCCTAATTAGGTCTTTGGAGCATTCGCCTACTGAATCACGGCCGGCAAACCAAAGTAATTACAGTGTCTCCCGGTGCCACCACTATGGAGGTTCTCCTCGACCACTTGGTTTTGGTTTGGCCGATAGGGTTGCCGCCCCATCTTCCTCACCGCCACCTCTGAGCACCAACCTATCGATGGACAAACAGAACGCGAGCTAAATTGGAAAATAAAAAAAAAAAAAAACCGGCTCGACCGCGCGCGTGGAGCCTCAGATCTTGCATGAGGCGCGGCCTCTGAGGTTCCCACCCTTCCTCGACATCCTCCGGCCAGTTATTAACTTTGAGGATGTCCCTTTAATAGCAATTCTGCGGGTCCGGAGACTTACGGCTCCACGCGCGCGGTCGAGCCGGTTTTTTTTTTATTTTCCAATTTAGCTCGCGTTCTGTTTGTCCATCGATAGGCCGTCGCGAAATTCGTTGTCAACTCGAATTTAAAATCCGGTGCGGACCCACGCATCGGAAAAGACACGTTGGTTTTTAGTAATGAAGCGTGAGGGATCAAAGCGCTCAAAGGACCCCCCCACATTCCCGAGCCTGGCTAGCACAGAGGCGTGCAAGAACGTGTCGACCGAGCACTTTGATGGAGCTTCAACCTTTGTGGGCGGACCTTCACGGTCAATTTAGCCAAATTGTTTAGATTTTTGGGATAGCTCTGCCCTCTAGGTCGTAATCGGCCACGAAGGATGATCGACCTGATCTCCTATCTCCACCCTTATCATTACAATTTCATTCGTGTTATTGCCTCCTCGACTTCAGTTGTGTTGACAGGTGGAACTGGTCCAAATGTCGGGAACGATTGTGGAAGTGGAGGATGAGCATATGGCCCCTATCAAAATACTACAGCTCGCAAAAAGCGGTTAAGCCGTTTGCGCGTCTTACACACCAAGGCAACTCGCACATAGCAAATTCTTCTCAGCAGTTGGTTATGTAATAGAATGATTTGCGGTGAAAGGTTCTAGTATGTGTGTCTCCAACTGATAATGAGTGCATGGTAATTCTCTCATGAGATGTACTATAACTTTGTTGATTTCAATAAGATTATCGTGACACCTGCTAGTATCATGGGATATAATCAGCTATGTTGCTGCAAAATTGTGTGTAACTACAATAAACAGTGATGAGTTTTCAAGTAAATTTCTAAAATAAAGTAAAATGTTTCGATTAACTTTATTTGACCAGATATCGGAATGGGATATATTTTGAGGCCTAGATTTTGTATAGGTGCATCAATGTGTTTGTTGTTTAGAATCGGTAATATTTGGTGGAGTTTTGTAATTGATATTACATTACTTATCACAACCGTGACATCATCATCACTTTGGCAATGCGGTCATGTTTGGACCCCGCCCGAAGATGGTATTGTGGTATTACACATTATGCGATATTACATGCATCACCTATCCGTCTTTATTAGAGACCTGTTTTGGGGCATATATTTGCTTTAATACACACGACTCTATAACTGGCAATCTATGATGCCGCAAAAGTTGGTGGAGGAGCAAGATGTAATCTCCTCTCTTAGATAATTATGGAACCTTAAAGTGTTCTTTTTTATATCACCATTTATAATGAGTCAGTGATTTAGGCTAGGGCCCAATCATATTTTTACCTGGCTGGAATGGGCAGCGAGATTGAGAGACTCACACCCAGAGAACCATCGAAATTAATAACATCGCTTTGTTGAATTTTCTATCTTACATAGGTCTCATCTAGATAATTTTTCTATCTAAGCAATCCACATATGAAACAACTGCAAAGATTTAAACGACCGCACGTGTTCTCTCTGTGCAAATTAAATAATTCTTCAGTGAATTTAAATCTAAAGGACAAGGGGAGTGTATGTGACAAATAGTAGGGTGTAATTCATTACAGATTGCAAGCAAACTGCTTTTTAATAACAATACGTCGTTCCAATTTACTTTGTCTCTTTTTTTCTTGAATCGGACATTCAATCTGCTCTTCATGGTCTCATTTCTCTGAATACAGTCTGGAAAGAACGTCTTCTACGGCTCCCTGTAGCTAACTGGTTGCGCGTGTAAATCGCTAAATCTCAAATTCGATCCTTGGCCAATGCAAGCCTTTCCTCTTAAAAAAATTACCAAGTCCCTTGTGTAGTTTTATACGTTAGGTGTACACAGCGCTCTTTCCTACTGGTATGACACTCCAAGGAATCGATTCGGAGCTTCATCTGACTTGAAAAATATTTAAACAGTGTTCTTAGGTTTGGCGAGCCGAAATAAGCCGACTTCCATCTCCAATCTATTTACCCGAGCATAACTACACATCGATCGTGAATATTCTTGTTTCAGACGTGACCACGGCATGTTACCATTGCTTCAACGTAACATCTTCGTCTCCAATACCGCGAGACGCCGTTCATTGCCTTTATAGGCGGCAAACAGAACTATAGAGGGCGACTGGGTGGGTATCATTGCGGTAAATTTTAGATTTGAGACGTTCGTTGATACGATGATCACTTCATTCAGGTTGCGCTAATGCTTGTAGCTGGTAGCATTGATCTGCGATATTTAAATCGTGCAGTTCTGGGTACGTCACTTCCACTGGCACTGATCGACAAAAACTCTGTTTTATTCAGATTCAATCTGAGACCGTGTTGCATGAAGCGATCATTCCATTTCCGAACAAGTAGCTCGAGATTGGCTTTGCTATGAGACGCAAGGAAAACATTATCTGCATAAAGCAGGTATATAGCGCTGAAAGTTGGATGTGTAATTTAAATCAGCTGACATGAGCTCGTGTGGCACATGGCCAAACACCTTTTGTAGATCGCGTAAATGAAGAGGGCGATGCTTCTCACGGTGTGTCTCTATAAGTAATCGCTCGGAGTGTGATACGTCAGTAGTTTCGCAGTTCTCTATAAACTTGGTTTGATTCGCGGTTATTTGAACGATGTCCCGGATACGTTTGTCAAAAATGCGTTCAAAAATGGTATGTGACAGCAATCGGAATGGACTGTAATTTGAACACTCTGCTGGGCTACCTTTCGTTTTCCATATTGGAACGGTGATGTTTTCTTGTAAGTCAGATGATTTTCTACCTTCCGCAATAACCCAATTTGAGAACTCACTGAGCCTATTGCAGCGTTAGGTTCGGGTTCTTCGCTTCCCAGAGCTCAAATGTGACATGGTCAGGTCATGTTGCTTTTCCAGATTTCATTCGTTTTATTACTTTCTCAAATTGCATGGAATTGCTCCAAATGTCGACAGTGCTTGTGAAAGTGGAGATGAATAAATTCTTCTGTTGAAATCTGCTGGAACACACAACCCCGCTTTGATTTAAGCTCGGATTATTCTTTGCTAACATTTTCCAATGTTCAACCAATCCCTATTGAGTCTACCAGCAAGGTCGACTGATTGTCTTATCTATCGGAAGTACATCTCTTCGCTCTTGAAAAGAAATGTCTCCCTGACGTCGTCTCGAATTGGATCAGGCTGCAAATATTTGTGAACAGTAGCTGGCTTGCATTCCACACCACACTCTCGATTTCGAATCTCGGCTTCAAAGAGTTCAAAAATAATCGGTATCGGTAAGAAAACAAGTCGGGAAACCTAAAAGACTAAAACAGATATAATAATGGGATGTATTTTGAGGCCTAGATTTCGTTTAGATACATCACTCTGATTTTTTTCAGTATTATCGGTTGGATAGGTTCTGAGAATGAGACCTGTTACCCTTTTTGAGGTCATATTTTGAGCCCTCACCTTCCAACGATTCACCTGATATCAAAAATTCGAAAAACAAAAATTGAGCCCTTTCATTTGATATCCCACATGACCATATTCTGTGAAAAAAAATGTTACATCTCCCTTTCACATGTATGGGGAGCCTCCTCCCATATTATGTTAGCGCCGTGCTCTAAAGGTCAAAATAAGCAATGCACCAAATAATCTTCAATTATTCACAAATAAAATATTTTTGCGTTATTTAGCCAAACGTGATTAATTTTCTCTCAAAATATACAAGGAACAATAAGATTCGTTACTAAACACAAGCAATAAAAGCATCGCGTAATATTTTATTCACCAGATGATCTTTTTATTTTACATTCCATAATTAATACAAAGCGCTTGCGACTATAAAACTTTGTTATGGGATGTGTTCCAAGAATAATAATTGCTTTTTTAAATACTTTTGTTTAAAATGTTGCCCTTGAGACAACTAGTACTTGTGATAATGAGGGCACCCTATCTCAGTGCTTGTTTTGCTCTAGTTTTCGGTTGCAATGTGCTGTTCTGTATTCTGCGGGGGCTGTATGAGAAAGTATATAATGTATCTGTTAGATAACCCTTCAAGCCCCTCAACAAGAAACGATGTCGGGCTGATAAGTTGAAAAAGTTCGTTTCAACATAGAAAATCTCAATCAATTTGAATAAAACCATTACTTCGGTTTCTCGCGATAAGACAATATATGGTATACGTATGTAATTAATATTTCGAATGCATGGGCATGCATGATTTCTTCATTTCTTTTTGGTAAAATTTCACCATTGCTATCCTGAAATCTTTGTTTGGTATAAATGCTAGATCTCCATTTCCCTTATAAAGAAAATGCAGATTTCGTAACTAGCCATTGAAAATGATCGTTGTGAGCACGGTTTTCCAACATCTTTATGATTCCTTGTATTCTAAGGAAGTTTATCTCAGCATAAAGATATCGTATATAGTCATCTCTTCTCAGCTGCCTTAACAATACTCATTCAGCGGTTTTGTGTTTGGCGAAATTGTTCTTTGTGTATGTATTGTTAATTGAGGTTATTTTATGAAGTTCTTGCACCACTAAAATGTACTTTCAGAGTGAAATGTTAATTGACCTCGGAGTTTTTCATATTGTTAGCCCAACCTTTATTATTTAGGAAGGGTTAATGAGCACTTATTATTAGAGGAAGGGTTAATGAGCACTTCAAGACTGGGGACATTCTGCCAAAGGAGAAGAGTAGCTGGCGATTTTTATCAAAAGGTTGCAAAGAGCAACTAATTATCGACTCGGTAGTTGTTGGCCACACAATTAGAGACCAAAGAAATCTTGGGCTAATCGATATAGCAACTATGCTATATCGATTAGCCTAACGCTTTTGACAGCGTCCCGCACACCTGGCTAATCGATGTCCTACGTTTGCATCGCATTAGTCCCAAACTAATAAAGTTTTTGGCGACACTCATGGAAGTTCATCAGAGGGTACTAACAACTCAAAGTCCTCTTTGGTTCCCCCCCAGGGGGGATGTATTGAGTCCTCTTTGGTTTAATATGGCTGCTGAACGATGCTAGACGGCATGGCTTTGCAATATAATATGACCTACGTGCTAAGTGCGTGCTGACACACTTGATGCATTTAGATGATATCAAATTGCATGCTGATACTGATAATCACCTTAGGAATTTTTATTATTGTTCTGTTAACCCGCAGTTGCACTACGTCCTTAAAGAACTATTGTGCCCATTTTACTGTTTATAGTGTACCTATATATACCTATAGTATCTCAAGCAAGCCTGTAACTGTCGGGAATTTTAATATATTTCTTACTTCCAAATCTTTCAACTTTGCGTCTAGTATTAAGTGTTCTCCCAGGTGCCTTGATATACTTTGCACAGGTGCCGGAGACTGTCCCAGAACGTGTGTAGAGGTTTCAACACACTCCGATCAGAACCTGCAGGGAGTGTCCGTAGATATCCTTAGCTTCCCTAGGTGATAGTTTAGTCGGCAGTGACTAGTAAGAATCCCCACTATGATTCGGAGGTTCTTCTTGGTGAGGTTTAAACAGTCCTTTATCAGCTTGGGTTTGTATCTACCAATAAGCATCCTGCTCCATTCGTGATAGACCCGCCCAGTATAGTTATCTCAGTCGTTCCACTTCATTTTTTAATATCATAGCCATGAACCCGTTTTTAATTTCACAGAAGGGCTCTGGGCCGTGTAAAGGTGTCCCTGCTCTCTTCTTGACTAGTTCGTCCGCTGCCTCGTTGCCTTCCAACCCAACATACCCTGGAACCTTATTGAGCAACCCGAGTATCCAAACCTGGTTGAGCATTCCTCATTCCGAGCGTATTTACTCGATATCAATTTAGAGTTCACCTGGTGGGACCCAAGTGCCTTGATCGTCGCTTTCCTGTCCGTCAGAATAGTAATGTTCTGCTCCCTATAGTTCCTTTGGAGATTAAAGGAGGCACATTTGTATATTACGTATATTTCCACCTGGAATATGCTAGTATGCTTATCCATTGGCTTCATTTTCCTTGGACGAATGACCCCGGCACCCGCTCCCTCTGCTGTGAGGGATCAGTCAGCTAGTTTAAGCTGTATTTAAAATTTCTTATCGAAGTGAAACCTGGTTGTCATGGTATCTCTTCGTATCAATATTTCGGGGTACTGCCCGAAGAATATCAATCTTTCTTCGATTTAAGCAGCTCCCCGCCTCACTGGTTAATCTCAGGAGGACCTCCAGGGATGCCGTTGGGCATGTCCTCATTGCCCCACTAATGCACACGTAAGCCAGTCTTTGGAGTATGTGTATCTTCTTGGCATGGGTGCTGAGTTCAGTTCTTTCTGCTCAGATTACCGCCACATAGGTAATCATTGGCCTTACTATTGCAGAGTATATCCAAAGTGGTGGGGTGCAACCCATTTTTGTGTTTTGTGTAAACACAAAACCTTATTAAAATCAGTTCAATGTCTGTCTGTTTGTCAAACCTGACTTACTCAGAAACAATTGAACCGATTGTTATGAAATTTGGTAAGAACATGTGGTCTGTGTGCGGAGTCCTGGACCTGTATTCCAGCATTTGTTAGCTCCTCCAGGAGTTCTTCCACTACCATACTCCTCATAAGCGGTCGTAGTACCTCGCCCTGTGGACAACCTTGAGTTCCAACCAAATTCTCAGCCTGAGCTATTCTGCTCGGGGCTGCAATTAGTGAAGGGGATGTTATCCTATCTGATTGGTCCGACAGACTATCCTGAGTTGACTTTTATAACCACGAGATTAGAGGCACACTTCACTGTAGAAATTGATAAATAGTGATGGTGCAGCAGTAGAAAGAACAATTTACAGGTGCTTAGGTACTACCCTATGCTAGCTAATTGGGGAGTTAATTTACACAAAAAAAAACGATTTTACTCGCCCTCTATTTTAGCGGGGCGAAACGACTCAGTGAACAAGTCTACTTCAGGGTTACTTTAGAATACATGACGGTAATTTATCGTTACTTCACAATTTATGCTATAGCTAAAATTCTTAATATTGTTCACAGATTATACCGGTAATGCATACCGCATTTGAATAAGTTTCTGTTCGATCATCTTGCGCCAAGCATTCAGACTGCCTGCTTCTCACTTTAGAGTTATGGTCTGTCGTTTCTAGTATCAAACTAGGAATTTCGTATTGACCATTCTTCATTCGTTCTTCAGAATCAATTTTTTTAAATATAGGCATCGTCTTTCTGACATAATAAACCTGGGCTTGGTTTTGGAGAGGAAAATTTGCCAAATGTGATTGTCCGATGTCCCCAACCCTGAGAAGATCATCTCGATCCGCTGGGTACTCCCTCAGAATCTCTTTTCACTGATAATTAGAGGTATTCATTACGTAATCTTGTCCAGTATCTATTATCGCACAGTATGTAGTTAGGGGAAGAGTTGCGTGAATTGTAAGAATAATATCCATTTTGGAACCTTTTTTTTTCTCTAAAGATCGAAAGCAAAAACAAAACTAAAAATTAAAGACATCAAACAAAAAAACCAGATGAAACAAAAATTAGATAAACGCGGAACTGAAAAATAGGTAGAAATACATAAATTTGTAAAACACAAAATGCATAAAAAGATGCTGGAAAGTCAAAACTCTACTCGAATCTATCTAGTACACGGTACCACTACAAATGGTAACTATATGCCATGTGATCATTCAAGCCAATGTGATACTATTAATGCGGTGGTGTGGGGTGTTCCAGAACAGTTTTTGTTTGGAAAAAATGTCCACGGTTGTATCATCTTTTTGACAACCAAACATTCTTTTTGAAACCCTAACTCTTCCTGCGCACGCCAGAAACCAGACGTAAATCAGAAGCTCGGCGATTCAGGTATGGCAAGTTTTGTGGACTTCTCATGTAAGAAAATGTCAGTGAATATTCATTAATTATGTCAAACTATTCACTTTAATGTGATACATTCTGCATGCAATGACTTAGGGTTCGATAAATTTAAGGTAAAGACGCAATTTTGGTCTACTATTACTCCCTTAGTAATAGTATTTTCCAGTATCGTACTTCATACTATATAATATGATATATGATGCCTATATTACTGCATTTTGGGTAAACTTAAAAGGGGTGTAGTGATATCTGTTATTAACGTTTTTTGAGCCGATATCGGAATGGAGAGTATTTTAAGGGCTAGGTATTATATGGGAAAAGCACTCTATTTTTTGCGACTTTTCAGTTTGGTAGTTTCTGAGGATAGAACGTATTTATGCCATGCCATGGCATCAATCAATTTATAGAAAATTCTGGGAATCCGAGACCTTTCTCAGAGAGTGAGTGAGTGAAAGAAGGTGATGATCGTTACGATTCTGAAAAACGGCACTCGTCTTGAATACTACAATTGGATGGCTGTTTGAGTGCTCCCTGCCGTTGCAAACGTAATCTCTAAAATAACCCTGGAACGCATGAAAGAACATTTCGAAGTTTTCATTGATAGAGAGCAAACTGGTTTCTGCCCTGGATCCTCCCGCCTTGACCATATTAACATCCTGCGGCAAATTTACTTTTGCATATATTTTGAGAAGGTTATCAACACCTGTGAGCAGAAGTGTGCTTTACGCAGGACGGGCCTTCTGGAAAATGAGGTCTAAAGCGGAGTCCGCCAGGGTTGCATTTTGTCATCGATATAATTTTTTCTTGCTATCTTTCTTCATGTTGCCTTATCCAGACGGCGTGAGGGACTTCAAAAAAGACGTCAAACATCTTGGCTACGCTGATGACATCTGTTTGTTCTTTCACCGAATCATAGACTTTGGCCAAACGGTTTTGATTTGGAAAGGGAGACAAGTAGAGTTAGACGGAACACAAACCCCAAGCAAACTAAAGCTCCCAAACTGATGTGTCATCTAACTCTTAATGTGCAATTTTTCCTTCTCGAAATTCGATGCATCCCAAGTTTTGAACTATTTCAGATTCAAAAACTTTTGAAGGTTTTGTATAAAACAACAGGTCCTTATATAACACATAGAAAAGTGGAATGCAACCTTTCATTTCCTGAATTTAGACATGTGGAGTATCAAATGAAAGATCTCAATTAATACTTTTCGAAGTAGTTTTGACATTAGTTGTAAGGGGGAGATTGCGGCTGTGGTTGTTTCAAGTTGTATTAGGTCAAAGTTATCCCTTTCGCGACAAGTTACTGCTCGATAAGGGGTAAAGTGTAAATATCTCAACAAATTGAATATCGAGCATATTCAACGCATATACCTACACTACGAGCTACATAAAAAGAAGAACCATCGTGTATCTAATTATTACATACATCCACAAAACCTTTCATACCTGAAGCGCTGATCTTCCTGTTTCCAATTTGTTTGCCCTTAAGGGGGTCATCCCGCGTGTCGGATCCGCGGAATTGAATTTTTTTTTTGGTATCAATTGCAGCTATATATAGTGTAAAATATATGGGCAAAGTGATTTTTTGATATTCGGAGTTGTTCGAAAATTACAGTGTTAAACACGTGATAAGTCACATGCCAGATTTATGTCAATCGCTGCAATAAAGCTCGTATTTGTCGGTTCGAATGATGTTGGAATGAGTTCGCTAAAAGGACAAGAATTGAAGCCAAGGCTGTATATGTGTTTCTTGAAGAAACCTAAGGTTTATGGATTAGATATAGCATAGGCCATTAATCGCCAGTTAAGATTTTATGGCTAAAAATGGCATTCTACTTTTTAAATGCGTTTTACTCGAAACTGCATGTTGAAAATCGGCTGCCAGCATGGCCCAAAATCTATCTAACGAAATTCTTTAAAATTTTCATGACCTATTCAGAACATTTTCTACGGTCCGCAAACTAGGATAATTGCGATTCATCCAGTAAACCGCCAAAATCTATAAAAAAAGTTTAACAAGGCACCAAAAATTTAGCTTTTAATATTTTTTAATAATCCTAGTTTGCGGACTGTAGTTAAGTCTGTACGTTAAAATGCCGTTTACTTTTTTCCTTTAAGATGATGGCAGCGCCCTCTAGCGTGGCAGCAGAGAAACACCTTTTTTGGGAAATGGGTGTATAAATTGCTCTGTATTCCGTAATGAACTATGCGATCGGACTGAAAAAAATACTATGCACGCTCAAGATATTAATAAATCTATGGTGTATTTGTATTTTTATCCAGTTCTTCACAACAAATTTCTAAAAAAAAGCCGAAAAAGCGGCCTTCACACGGGATGACCCCCTTAAACTGTTAACTGATTACCGTCGTCTGAATACACCGGACTCGTTGGCAGTCGACGGGTAGATATTATCTACCATATTCTCCGTTACGCTAATAGGATAACTGCTGGTCAGGTTAAACTGGGTGATTTGATATATTCAAACTGGCTCTACATAAAATTGTTAAGACTTTGGTGTAAAACTTTCCAACCATTAATCCGAAATAGAGGGAAATTGAGTTCGTTATTTGAAACAAACAGGAATTCAACTGTGTTAAGACATCGTACTAAGTCTAAGCAACTTGAAGCTACTAATATTGTAAATGGAAATGTTTTGAACAAGAAGCAATAACACTCAAAGCAGTGGACACAATATGCCTTAAGTGCTATGAATTACTATTTAAGTTTATTAGCGACAACGAAAACAAAGCAAACGAAACGACAGCAATAATAATTATGGGAAAGGCAAATAAATAGAGTTATTACATAAATTATTCTATTTGTTAACAAACAATTCATAAACTTTGAAGATCGCATAATCACGTTTTATAATGTTGATAAGATTATCACGCATGGTTCACAAAATACGGCTCCGTTCGTCTATTATTCTCGAATCCAATGTCTAGAAATATTTTGCTAATATTTTGTCGTTATTGCAAAATTATTGTATTATTACGAAGTGATTTATAAATGTCAGTAAATATCTCATTTGCGGTTAGCGATTTAGTGATATCGATCGTTCGCTTTTCGGGTAGTTCTCTGATGTGTATTTACTTTGCATTGATAGTAGGAAGAGATTACTGAACTTTATATATCACTGATATGTATATTTTCTCTTATCTTCTGATTGTAGCATGATAGCAGTTATGAATGGAACGTTATTAAAACGATATCTTTATATATTTGAATTGTATAACCTTCAACTTTCTTAATAATGATAAATTCATAGTAAATGACTGAAAAAACTTGGGTCGAAGGTCGTTTTCCATTACTGCCGCCTCGGCATTGCAACTTTTCTGTATTTAAATCACGGACACGACTCGACATAACACAAACTAATTGACAAAGATACATGCATATGGCTATGTTCATTTCAATGGATTCAAGGATGTTCAATATTGGTTTCTCAATGAAATTCAGAATTTCCGAAACTATTTTCAGAATCCGACGAAAGATATTCTAGATGTTTCTAGAGTTAATGCAAAATGAAACAATAAGACATATTTGCGATTCCTTGGGGTTTTTATTTAGGTTTCCATATAACGACGCATAGCATCGAAAAAGAGAATAAGGTTTTCCTGAAATATCCTGGGCAAACCTAAATAAACACGGACGAATAGCAAATAAGGCTCTACTGTTTCGTTTTAATTTCAGAATTTGAAGATTTTCCAAACCAATCTTAGAATTTCTTTCAAATATTGCGTTATGAATTGACCTAGGATTGTTTTCAAAACTCGAAGCAGTTCATTGATTTTGCTTCATTATTTATAATGATATGCCAATATCCTCTAAATGGGGTATAGCGCGTCAATGCCGGTTTGCCGAAAGGTACTTCTGGTCTTCCTGGAAAGCCTACATTCCTTCTCTGTTCTTCGCCATGTGTTTATGAAGCGACCGACTGATTAGTGGATTCCATTGCATGGTATAGCCAGCAGCAGCTTGACACAGGAGTTTATGTAGATCCTTATCATTATCCAATATCACTGAGCCCTTTTCTTGTTTTGAGAATTAATGAAGATAAGTAGGGGCATTGAAAATTCAATGTAATAGGAAGGCTTCAGTAAAGGAAGGAAAATCTAAAGCTATTAAACAAATTAGTAATAAAGTGTCCGGGTGGCTCAAGTGGTTAGAGCGCTCAGCTGTCGTAGAGGGATGTCGCATTTGTTATCGTAACTGGATGTCGGGTACCAGTGTGAATGAGCATCTGAGTAAATTCAGGGTAATAATCTCGGACGAGCGCAATGCTGACCACATTGCCTACTACAGGCTATCCTAATAAAGCGAAAATATTTCAGAAAGAGGAAGACTAGGAATTTCAAAGAAAGCAGCTTACATGACAACTTAGCCCCCAAATTAAACAACTTTAGCAGAAAAAATGAGATTCTCAAGAGAATATCACAGTCTAGGTCACTCCCAACGAAGCACGGCAGCTTCAGTGTAAATGAGCCAAAAGGACACTACACCGGTGAAGAAGTGGATATAGGAACTGATTGGATCTTGCATGCAAGAAGAGCATCTAAAAAGAGAAAGGCAAAGTCATGTGAAAATCGATAAAGTAAAAAGGGCAACGGAATTGAAAGTGAAATTGTCTCCGTCGATTACAAGGTTATAGCACAAACATCACCTTCCATTACCCTAACCGTACATATGATTATCATATCATCAACCTCAAATATTAATACTCGGCCGCCGTTCTTCAATCGCATATACAAAAAAATTATCGACACATTGACATTTCAGTACATCAAAGTCAAGTGCAGAACCTACTCTACATGGTATTTTTGACCACGTGCAGCCAGGCAGACGGTTAGCTACTTTCTGCTTAACCCACACATACATGATCACATTTCGTGTCGCCTAGAAACCCGGTTTGCTCCTCCTTTATGTACTCTTCTTGATGTAAACCAATGTTATATACACATCAATCAGAGGTCGTCACTCATTACAAGCGATAACAAATCAACGGAACAAAGCCAACACAAACACAGCACAAGCCAGCCAAACCAATAGGTAGTCATAATAACAATAGATTCACATGCAGTGGTGTTGACACCGGCTCGGCACCCGACAGCTGCCGTAGCCACTTGTATTACGAAGAGTGGTGATGATTGGCGATGTTCAGTAATGTCATATCACATCTATCATAGAAGCCATCGCTTTGGTAATGCGGCGATGTTAGGTGATGTTGTAATATTTACATGACATGTTTCCGAGAAAAATGTGTGTGACAGGCAGATAGACAGTGAACCGATTTTGATAAGTTTTTGTTTTACACAAAACCTTACAAATGACCCAAGTAACACAGTTTATCAACTCAAGGAAGAAATCGATCTGCTAACAATGTGGCAGTTTGGAAAAGCACTCTTTCTTATGACGGACTAAATAACAAATATACTGACTGTCCTGCAGGGGACAATGAATTAATTGCAGAGAAACGTAGAGTACGCAAATTAATGGGGAAGATATCGGACAACTGAAAGGAGGATGGTATGAAAGGCTTTGTGGATCTCTAATGTAAGAATGTTTTAATGAACGACATAGCTCGTAATATAGAGTAGGTCAGACAATTTTATTTCTTTATTTTCGTTTTATTATTATTTTCGACACGTATCTTCCGATACGTCAAATACAACTGGCGAGCGGACCATCTTACATCACATTTTATAGAAGGTCAGGCTCGTACTTTGATCCTTACATTTACATCTCGAACTTATCACTACTTACATACACATGACTCATGAGTGGTAGGAGTCGATACTTCTTATCACTATGCATTTCTTATCCTATTTTATGACAAACAGATGTGAAACTTCTTATCACTATGCATTCTTATCACTATGCATTTCTTATCCTATTTTATGACAAACAGATGTGAATGTTCATTTGTTTGTCTTACAGTTATGCATTTCTTATCCTATTTTTATGACAAACAGATGTGAATGTTCATTTGTTTGTCTTACAGTTATGCATTTGTAACTCCCCCCTCCTTAAGTTTTTTCGTCCCCGAAAAATTTAGAAAGTCGAATTTTTAATAGGATTATCCATAGGTGGAAAAACAACTCGTTTAAATGAATCTGGGGTAGGAGTTCTTTTAAAAGCTGTGGGCTGATATTCAACGCTAGGCCCGGTCTTAACTATAATTTTCGTTTTATTCTTTTGACATTTTACATACATGTAGCAGAAGGTTATTATGCATATTGTAATTATAATCGTAATTGTGGAAAAATTGAGTCGGGAGTTAATTTGGTTTTGTAACTTAATTTCCTTAATTTCATTAATATGTTCGACTATTTGTTTTTTCGAATCTATCTCTACAAATTGGATTTCAGTCGTCATATTATTATTTTGAATGTGAATCATGAAATTTTTATAATGAGGAATTCCTTCAAACTTAAAATCACTAATCTCTACAGTACAATTAAAAAATTTGATTACTTTACTTCCTAAAATGTTTTCTTTGTATCTATTGTTACAGTTATGATAAATTTTCGTAGCTTGTAAATTTTGGGTTATTATCATGTTTTCATTAATTGATTCTATAAGTCTGTTAGAGCTTTTTACGAAACTGCACGTTCCATTCACATTTTTCAATATACTTAAAATACAGTCATCTTTGACATCTACTTGGTTTAATAAGGCAATTATTATGAATAGTGAAATATTTATACTTTAGTCTTTTTCCTAAATTTTCCTGTTTGAGTGCTTCAACAACTTCATCGATATTCTCTTTGTCTTCTTTTATTCTCAAAATTCGAATATGTTCGTTCACTGTCCCATGAAATCGTTCTATGTCTGCTAAACCTGTCTTTGAACTAACGATATGCACTTTTACTTTTTCTTTAGTTAAAAAATTCTTAAAGCATTCGGCTGTAAGACATGCGTCTTGGTCAACAATGAGCTTTTTTGGTTTCCCCATTATATTTATTACTTGGAACATCGCTTCCTTCGCTGATAACCATGATCTGTCTTTAATTTTAATAAGAGTAGCGTATTTGCTGAATCTGTCAATACATGATACATAGTTAACACCCGTAGTAGGCATCCAAATGTCCATACTAAAAATTTCTCTCGGTCTATTACATGTTTCTGTTTCTTTAAATGGCAGTTTAACTGGATTTCGTTCATACTTAGCCAGTTTACAAGTTTCGCATTGGTTTATAGTTTCAGTGATCAGATGTTCTAAATTCGGTATGTAAAACTTTCTTTTCATCGTTTGGTAAACACAACTGATTCCGCGGTGATTATTCTTCAAGTGCTCTTTTAAAATTTTTTCCTGCATCTCGGCTCTTGATCTTACATCTTCTAATAAAGTATTGCATTTTAATAATTTTACTTTCAAATCTTGATTAATAAATGTTAAATACGTATTCTGAAACATGTTCCAGTCGTCTATATTATCAATTTTCACTCCTATGATACTTTCACTATGAATATTCTTGAGTATCTCTTTACTTTTTTCTTCAGTTAATTTATCTTTCACTACCCACGTATGTCGTTTTTTGGTATTAAATAGTTTTTCAAATATGTGAGTTCCTATTCTTCCCCTTTTTATAATCCATTGTGTCCCATATATATTAATAGGTTTTTCTGAGATTTCTATGTAGTTTCTATTGTCTTCCTCGGCACTATGTTGAGTGGCTAAACTTTCATTTTCATCTTGTTGTTCCTGTTGTTCTACATGCATATTAGTTTCTTTAATTCTAGATAAAGCATCTGCGACATGATTTTCCTTCCCTTCAAGATATTCTACTTTATAGTCAAATTCGGATAGTTTAACTTTCCATCGGACAAATTTACTATTTGATTCGTCTAGACTATTGATCCATTGAAGCGGACGATGATCACTTTTTATTGTGAATCTTCTTCCGTATAAATATGGCCGGAAATATTTTGTTGCCCATACAATCGCCAAGAATTCTTTCTCAATTACACTATAGTTGGTTTCATGCTGATTTAGAGTTCGGCTGGCAAAGCAAATTGGATGACCTTGTTGAGCTAAAACTGCTCCTATGGCGTAATTACTAGCATCAGTAGTTAATGTGAATTCTTTTGAAAAGTCTGGATATTTTAGAATCGGATCATTTACCAATAAAGTTTTAAATTTGTTATATGCACTGATAAACTCGATATCTGTAATATTTATTTTATTTCCCTTTTTCAAGTATTTGGTCATTGGTTTTGCGATTTTTGCAAAATCCTGGATGAACTTCCTATAATAGCCTACTAAGCCTAAAAACGATTTTATTTCCCTTTCAGTTTTTGGTAGAGGGTACTTTTGAATTGCTTCAATCTTTTTCGGATTTGGTTTAATGCCGTCTGTTGTAATAATATGCCCTAGGTACTCCGTTTCTCTCTTCATAAATTCACATTTGTCAAGTGATAATTTCAAATTGGCTTTTCTCAGAGTTTCGAATATTTTGTTAAGTGCAACTAAGTGTTCTTCCAATGATGTGCTGAATATAATTATATCGTCGAGATAAACGAAACATAATTTACCTATATATTCTTTTAATACGTTATTCATTAATCGTTGAAAAGTTGCAGGTGCATTTTTCAACCCAAATGGCATCCTTAAGAATTCATAGTGACCGCTAGAAGTAGAGAAAGCAGTTTTCTCTATATCCTTTTCTTCTATTTCGATTCGGTGAAACCCTTTCGCCAAATCCAATGTCGTGAAATATTGACATCTTCCCAATTTATCCAATATATCCTCGATATTAGGTATAGGATATTTATCCTCTATTGTTTCATTATTAATCTTGCGGTAGTCTATTACTACTCGCCATTTTTCCTTACCACTTGCATCCATTTTCTTGGGTACAGCCCAAACTGGTGCATTGTATGGTGATTCGGAATGCCTAATTATGCCTGATTCTAGATATTCTTCAATTGTCTTGTCTATTACTTCTTTATGTTTTCCTGTAGTGCGATATACCCGTGTATATATTGGTTCATTTGTTTTAGTACGAATATGGTGTTTAATATGATGAGTGAAGCTCAAATTGTCAGTTTCCTCATTAAACATTAGGTCGTTATATTTACCTAATATTTTCCCTAAGCTGTCTTTTTCTTCCCTATTCAAGTGGTCTAATCTAAATCTGTCAACTTTTTCCTCAACTAAATTACATATTTCCTCTATTTCTAATTGTGACGGTTCGGATAATTCCCTACCAGGTATTATTAATTTATGGAGTCTACCATTGAAGGTGATTTCTTGTGTTTCATAATTAATATTTGTTTTAAGTTTCTCTAATATGTCTGAACCCAATAATATATCAAATGTATCCGAAAAATTATGTACGAAAAATGAAAATTTTTCCTTTGAATTGAATTCTTCGAATGCATCCCTAGTTATAATTGTGTCTAAAACGGTCCCACCGTTCATTGTATTAATTATCCTTTTGTCAACTTTAATGTATCCTCTTGGGTCTGTTATTTTAGTATTAGTGAATGATATTGTAGAACCTGTGTCTATCATGGCTTTTATGTTCCTCAATGGGTGATACAGCTCTATGTAAGGTAATCTAATCTTGAGGCTGTTAGCCGAAAATTTTGCTCACTGATCATGTTAGTATCCATGGGAGTGTGTTCCCTTCTGGTTTGAACGCTATTATTGCTCTGATTGTAAGGGTTTTGAAATGTATTATGATTTCCCCAATTTCTATTTTGCCCCGATTTTTGTACAGTTGGTGCAGAGTTTTGTCTGTTTTGTCCCCAATTCTGTCTGGTTTGTGTAGAATTTTGCCTGTTCTGTCTTGAATTTTGTCCCCAAATCCGATTTTGTTGTGAAAAATTTTGTCTAGATATTCCTGAATTATTACCCCAGTTATGGTTTTGTTGTGTATGATTTAGTCTATTTTCATGATTCTGGTGTTGTTGAGTATAATTTGAACTTCGGTATTGATTCCTAAAATTGTTTTGCCTAAAATTTTCATTCTTGTGCCTATTATAAAAATTATTTCTACGTTCAGCGGTATAGTTCTGTCTCGTGTCTTCATCATTATCCCAATAATTCTCTTCTTTCATTTCATGTATCAAATCCTCTAAAGTTTCAGGTTTGATTGATTTTAATACTCCAATGATACTGCTATCCTGTTTTTGGATTGCTATTTTAATTACTTTCGCTTCATAGTGTTTTTTTGTTTCGTCTTGCCTAGTTGTTTCTCTGATGTCTATCATAAGTTTGATTTCATTTAATTTATCTCTAAGGATATCGAAGTATTCAGATGTCTTTCTAACATTTATTAATTTAATATCATCTAACATGGTATCATACGATTTGCCATTGTCTAGTTCTTTTTCCGCTTTTTGTTTAATTACGTCCCATCTTAACGATGAATCGTAGCGAATTCGCAAAATATTAATTTTATGTAACATTGTTATTAAAACTGGAGCTTGTTCCACAGTTGGAAGAAATTGTGCCAAATAGCTTATTTGATCGCCCTTGTCTCTAAACTCATAATATTCCTTACTTGTAGTGACCGTCGGGAGTTGGTCAATTAATCCTCGAATTGCTGATCTTATTGATGATAGATCCACGGTGGTGTTTGAATTTGTAGCCATTTCGTTTCTGTGTTCGCTTTCTTCGTTTGATTCCTGCTTTTTTGTGCTGTTGGTGTATTCCTCTGCGTTGAAATTTAATCTGCTCCTCTGGATGATCTCAGATGTCCACATTTATTTCCTGTTTTTCACTATAACCATTTAATAAACAGTGGTTTACTGTTTCGAATTTCTACTTCAAGTAGAACGCGGTGACTATTTGACAAACAGTAGTCTACTGTTTCACAAAATTTTCAAGTTTCACGAAATAACTTTAAGGAAAATCTGTGTCCTGAGTATGTATTTGTGTCGAATTTTAATATAACTTTAAAATGTCCACTTATTACGTATAAGCTACTGAGTTGCAGTTAAAGTGATATACGTTCACTTTACTCAGTCATTTAAGGACGAACCACTGCCCTTTTATTTAATAAAAAGTTTTTTTTTTTTTGATGTACACTCACTTTATTAAAACTTTGTTATTAAAACTTGTGAAAATTATTTTAACAAATTCACTTTTGGGTAGCAATCCTACCGACTGCGCCAATTTTATTTCTTTATTTTCGTTTTATTATTATTTTCGACACGTATCTTCCGATACGTCAAATACAACTGGCGAGCGGACCATCTTACATCACATTTTATAGAAGGTCAGGCTCGTACTTTGATCCTTACATTTACATCTCGAACTTATCACTACTTACACATGACTCATGAGTGGTAGGAGTCGATACTTCTTATCACTATGCATTTCTTATCCTATTTTATGACAAACAGATGTGAAACTTCTTATCACTATGCATTCTTATCACTATGCATTTCTTATCCTATTTTATGACAAACAGATGTGAATGTTCATTTGTTTGTCTTACAGTTATGCATTTCTTATCCTATTTTTATGACAAACAGATGTGAATGTTCATTTGTTTGTCTTACAGTTATGCATTTGTAACTCAGACTACTATGATACTGACATATGACTTCTGATATCCTAGGATGCTCTAAATTAACGCGAAAGCGACAATTGACTTTCTATGATTTTGTTAATAATATTGGAATTTCCACCAAATTTTCCCTATTACGGTCTATGTTATAGCAAAATTTTATAATTCTAGGCTCCACTTAAGTGGAATTTGTAGTAATTTCCTAAATATATTAATATACTGTTTCCAACGATGTTTGAGCAGATATCGGAATGGAGAGCGTGCGTTGCGAACTAGAAACTATGTTGGGGCATCATCAATATTTTTTTCAAATTTTTCGGTTGGATAGTTTCTGAGAATGGACTCAACTGATAATAATAATAATGATAATCGTTGGCGCAACAATCCATATTGGATCAGGGCCTTGAAGTGTGTTAGAGCACTTCATTCAAGACCGAAACGGTACACTATAGTATACTGTAGGAGGCAATGTGGTCAGCATTGCGCTCGCCCGAGATTATTACCCTGATTTTGACTCAGGAACTCATTCACAGCTGAGTCGACTGGTATCCGCGTCAAATCACGATAGAAATTCCACTGCCACCGGTGAGATTTGAACCGCGACCTAACGTATGTACTCTTGTGCCTTGTGCTCTAACCAATCAGCTATCCGGACACAACTATAATAGTTCTTTTTTCAACTTAAAAAAAAAGTGATTTTGAAATGGCAAATTCCGAATTTGAAATATAAAATTCTAAAATTTGTTTGAAAGTTGTGATGGTTTGGCAATTTCTGATATTAGATTGTAAAATCCTAAATTTGATTTGGAAAATTTTGAATTTTACTTGTATAACTTGAACATGTATATTCAGCCAATGGGATAGAAAACCTTGCATTCAGTTATCATTCACGAACTTCGCAATATAATTTATCTTGAAGATTATATTTTGATACTACCAATGACTAGTAAACCCGTTCTTGTCTTTTCAATTTATTAGTTAGCTTTTCGTCTGTTATTTGTATTTAACATATCCAGTTCATTAGGAAGAAATTCAAGGAGCATCAAAATTTCAAGATGCCCAACTCTCATGAAAATGTTGTGCTCTAAATTTCTGTTGTGCGCTAAATTTCTTAGGAAATCGTACCGCTCTTGGTTGTTGTACAATACCAGGTATCAGAAGTGGCAAATAATTGTCTTTTTGCGTTGAATGGCTGTTGACTTTCATGTCTCTTTTTGCGGTTTGAAGTAGTCCATTATTCAGGGAGTGAGTTGAACTACCTGATATAAATACAAAGCCAAAATAATCTTAAATTTGCTTATTCATTCAAAAAATATATTAAGAAACATAGTTCGTGGTTGATTAAAAAACACATTTATTTTAATAAGAAACTATCCAAATAAAACAATCAATTTTCCAAGAAGTACTGAGATTCAGTTCTCAGTACTTCTACAATACCTTCATCTTAAGTGCGAGGGGTTCTCGAAATATTAAATGTGATTTAATAACGTTGAAAAAATGTAGAATTTTTAAGAGGTTCACTACTGTAAAATGAGAAGAAAAAATTGCTTTTCTTCAAATTATTTTTGTGACAATGTAACTAATTATGAACTTATTGGAATTGCCTTCTATTTTGATAGACTTTTAAGAATATAACTCGTGTATTCTCTGGACAAAGTAGGTTCAAACGAACGAAAAAGTTCCGTAAATAGAATGTAGAGTAGTATTTATCACCAAAAAGAAAATTTAGGTAGATGATAACTTTAACCAAAGATAATATTTTTCATCAGTTGAAGCATTGATACATTGATCGATTTTTTTGAATGGGATTAGTTGTGGTTATTGGGGAAGGGATGAATTCTTCGTAAGGGTCTAAATGATACCGTATACATCTGAAGGTATAAACCGATGTTTCCTTTCCCGCGGCTCTTTTTCCAGTGACTATGAGTTTCACCTTGACTACGAACATCCCCGATATATACGCTCGCGCCTTGATGTCCTTATTCTTCTCATTTTCATTATCATTAGTTAACTGATGGTTTCCGTTTTAGAAGAAGTCACAGAAAAAATTATCTGGTCGTATCTGCACGCAGAATCGGCTGCGACGTGAAATGAGGGAATGATGACCAGTGAACATCTGCTATTGATTTGTAAAAGAAAGCCAAAAAAGTGAAGCGGGCAGAAAGGATCGGGGATGACCAAAAATTGAGAAAGCAGGAGAACAAAGAAACGGGATAGGAAGGAAAGTAACGTTATATTTTTTATTTATCAAGAAGTATAATTATTGCGACTGAGACTTCCTTATGTTCCGATTCCGTAATAAAATAAATCCAAAACTATGAATAAAGATCGTCATCATCATCAACGGCGCAACAACCGGAATCCGGTCTGGCCTGCCTTAATAAGGAACTCCAGATTCGATATCCCTAAAAGCTATCTGGCGTCCTGACCTACGCCATCGCTCCATCTTAGGCAGGATCTGCCTCGTCTTCTTTTTCTACCATAGATATTGCCCTTATAGACTTTCCGGGTGGGATCATCCTCATCCATACGGATTAAGTGACCCGCCCACCGTGAGCTATTGAGCCGGATTTTATCCACAACCGGACGGCCATGGTATCGCTCATAGATTTCGTCGTTATGTAGGCTACGGAGTCGTCCATCCTCATGTAGGGGGCCAAAAATCCTTCGGAGGATTCTTCCCTCGAACGCGGCCAAGAGTTCGCAATTCTTCTTGCTAAGAACTCAATTCTCAGTTCTCTACATGAGGACTGGCAAGATCATTGTCTTGTACAGAAAGAGATTTGACCCTATGGTGAGACGTTTCGAGCGGAACAGTTTTTGTAAACTGGAATAGGCTCTGTTGAGTACAGACAACCGTGCGCGGATTTCATCATCGTAGCTGTTATCGGTTGTGATTTTCGACAATAGATAGCAGAAATTTTCAACGATATCAAAGTTGTATTCTTCTATCTTTATTCTTCCCGTTTGACCAGTGCAGTTTGATGTTGTCGGTTGGTTGGTTTTCGGTGCTGACGTTGCCACCATATACTTTGTCTTACCTTCATTGATGTGCAGCCCAAGATGTATTCCTCGGAGACTTGGGTTCTTAGTAAAAAAAATTGCGAACTCTTGGCCGCGTTCGAGAGAAGAATCCTCCATAGCCTACATAACGACGAAATCTAGAAGCGATACCACGATCGTCAATTTATTTTGGGGTATGGTACGGTAGCCATTCTACTATTTTACTTGTATGTGTGGGAACATTAACCTACTGGAAGGTTCAGCGGTGACATAATTCCAATTTCTCTACACTACGGCGTAAATTTAAAATATTGGTTCTTTTGTTCGTTGTGCTTTTAATAAACACCAATTTGCCGGCTCCACTGGCCGCCATGCACCCCCACACCATGATTGAACCCCCACCGTGTTTCATTGTAGACGCTATGTTTACATCGCGCTACTCTTGATTTTTTCCGGAGTTTTATTGCAAAGCACTTGGAATGTACTCTCATCACTAATCACCACATTTTTTCAGAACGAAAAATTGATTTTTATATTTTTTCGCCAAGTTAGTCTGATTTAGATTAGTTAGATTGATTTTCAAAACGAATGGCTTCTTCCTCCCATTATTATATAACGTCCGTCTGATTGTACTGGAGTTAACTTCTACTCCCGTGCTTCTATGATATTTTCACCGCATTGGTAGCTGGGTCTAGTCTAACGGTTCTTACCACGGAGCACCTTTGCGAGTCGCTTCGGCCTGCCAGGACCGTGTTGATTTTCCTGTTCGCTCGAACTTATCTATAATTTTTTTAACTGCATTATGGCTTCGAACAATGACAGAAGCAATTTCATGCTGCGATTTTCCTCCTTGTGAAATTTTATGATAAGTTCTCGTGTTTCAAGAGAAGTTTGCTTACGCATTTTTTTAAAATTTAGTTTACAACTTTTTTACCAAATTTTGACCAATTGAAATGAAGTACGTGGAATGACTATTTTAAAACTTATCGCTGCCATTCTCAGATTGAATCTAAACAAAACTGAATTTTTAACGACCGATCCCCATGAAGCAGGCACAATCACTGTCAGCAGCAGTGATCTGCCCAGAACTAAACGATTTAAATACCTCGGATAAACGCTATCAGCCAATGGAGAACTGCGTTATCAAATTGCTTCACGTATTAACGCAACCTGGATGAAATGGGGATCCACAACTGGTATTCTTTGTGATCGACGTATCAACGAACGTCTCAAATCTAAAATTTACCGCAATGTCCAACTATAAAAGACAATGAACGGTGTCTTGCGGTAATGGAGACGAAGATATTGCGTTGGACTAGTGGCGTGACACGTTTTGATCACATCCGAAATGAGGGTATCCGCGATCGTTATAGGGTTGCACCGATTGTAGAAAAATTGCGAGAGAAGCGTCTTCGATGGTATGGTCACGCAATTCATGCTAACGAGAATTCACTTGCCAAGATTGGTCTGAACATCGAAGTCGATGATAAACGATCAAAAGGCAAGCCGAAACAACGGTGGCTTGATAAAGCCTTGAGATTGCACCCAGATGAGGCATTCGATAGAGCCAAATGGCGAAATCGATCACGACGAGCCGACTCCGCTTGTAAACGGGACAAAAGCTGAAGAAAAAGAAGAAGAATATTGTTTTACAAAAATCTTAAATATTTCTTGAAATCCGTTTGTAAAGTACTGAAATGAAGCGCACACACTTTATTTTGGCGCTCACTGCATATGGCTGCCATTTACCACTTGTTAGAGTATATCGCGTCAACCATATCTGGACGCCATCGTTCGCGGTTCGCTTCCGCTCCCCCAAGGATTCCCAAGATACCTGCACTCCTTTATTGTTCCGTGTCAAGTGCTCTTGGAGTAACTCACTCGGCTCACTTCCCATGTGCTACTTCCATATAGCAACACAGAAAAAACACGGGCACGCTAGTCTCAAGTTGATCTTGGTGTTGAAATAATTGCATTTCCAGATTTGAGACAGGCCAGCGAAGGCGGATCTAGCGCTGTTAATGTCCATATGCATTTAGCATCCAATTTCGCAAAAAGCAGCAGATATCGGTATGGAGAGTATTTTGAAGTCTGGACACCAAATAGGAGCAGCTTGATGACTTTTTTTCAGACTTTTTGCTTTGGTAGTTTCTGAGAATGGGTCCATGAAAGAAATGATCACTTTCGAAGCCCCCCGCACTCCCCTCCCAACCCCTTCACTCCCCTCCCAACCCTTTCACAACTTATGTCAAAACCTCGGAAAGTAGTAATCCAGACCTTTAATTTGATATCCCACACGATCATATTTGGTGAAAAAGGGTTTACACCCTCCTTTTGCATTTATGGGTAAACTCAACATAGAACGATGTTATTAACTGTATGCGTATAGATAGATGGGCGAAGAAATAGACAGACAATGAACCGATTTTAATAAGGTTTTGTGTAAAGCAAACGGTGTCGGACAAGAGTTTCTCTTTTTAATTATAAAGCAACATCCCCACGATTGGACTTGCAACATTTATAGATTGTGTCCATATTTAGAAATAGAAACTCTAGAAATATGAAATTGAGAATCTTTAACTTCATTTGTATCTAAAGGATTTTATGATTACGAATGCATGATTGATGACTTGCAATTTCAATCTTTTTTGTGCTTCAACGATAATAACCTTCTGGATACTAAAGGCTAGAGTGTTATTGAAAGATAGTACAGCACCTACCAGCTAAGCTAAACGATATATGTGGATTTGTATAAACACTTCTTCGTTGACGAACAAGAAGCAAATTGACTTGTTGATATTCAGCTCAAACACAAATGATTGACGTGGTTATATTTCAAACATCTGAGCTAGCAACGAAACCTATTGTCTCCAATATACTTGAACGTTTTTTATTTACCCTTGTGACGAACCTGTTGCCTGATTTTTTGGGGGGTGTGTGCTATCACGAAAACGTGCCTCTTAGTGCGTGCTAGCGCTGTTTTTCGCATTTATGCGGATAGAAAATATCATATTTGCACAGCTAAAATAATACTTGTAAATATTTTGTATATTTTTGTTGCAGATGATGTTATTTATTACTTGAAAGATTTTTATAGATGCAAGCGCTTATGGCGGTGCTACACACCGCGCGACAATACTATAACCTATGAGATACAAAAAAGTCAATAATAAATTATTTTGTTTGTGCCAAATATAATGGCAATTAGCATGAAAATATATGACTAAGTTAATATATAACGCTAACCTTAACACTATCAACATCAGAAATAAAAATCCTCCCTAATATGTGAGCTATCATTTGCCATCTCTGCCTTTTCATTAACTCGTCCACGGGTAACTGGTCTGTGCGACAGATAAGTTCTTTGTTGCTGGAAATAGTATCAGGCCAGGGTACCCCGCTGATTTCTTTGTAGCCAAATGCAGTTTTTTCCATCCGCTAATGACCGAAATCCAGTTCGGTGAAATCGTCGACAGAAACGACATTTCCTAGATATATAAATTGATCCACACCTTCAATGCTCTGTCTATTAATGCAGATAGGGAGAGAGCGATGACCCGCCAGAGTGAGATCATAGACTTTATTGGTGTTTATCTTCAGTTCCACTCTCTCAATTCAGAGTCATTGTTCGAAACAGATGTCCATTATCGTAGTTGAAGTATTTTAGGGAAGATGTTATGGTCCATAAAAGTCTTCCGGATAAGGCCGCACAAAGTATGTCGCGGATAATAGGAGTAAATAAGATAAGTGACAAGATGCAATCCTGGAAATGGGCGTATCATGGATTTTAAGGGAGGGGATGCCCTATCATGCGTCCTCTTTAACCTGGCCCTCGAGAAAGTGATCCGTGATGCTGAGGTAAATGCAAGAGGTACGATCCTCTTCAAGTCCACCCAACTACTGGCCTATGATGACGATATCGACATCATGGGAAGAACCACCTGAGACGTACAGACTGCCTTCATCCAGATCGAGCAGGCGGCATTTAAGGCGAGATCTTGGGCTGCACATCAATCAAGGCAAGACAAAGTTTATGGTGGCAACGTCAGCATCGAAAACCAACCAACCAACAACATCAAATTGCACTGGTCAAACAGGAAGGATAAAGATAGGAGAATACAACTTTGAGACCGTTGATAATTTCTGCTATCTATTGTCGAAAATCACAACCGATAACAGCTACGATGATGAAATCCGCGCACGGTTGTTAGCAGCCAACAGAGCCTATTTCAGCTTACAAAGACTGTTCCGCTCGAAACGTCTCACCATAGGGTCAAAGCTCTTACTGTACAAGACTATGATCTTGCCAGTCCTCATGTATTCCTCGGAAACTTGGGTTCTTAGCAAGAAAAATTGCGAACTCTTGGCCGCGTTCGAGAGAAGAATCCTCCGAAGAATTTTTGGCCCCCTACATGAGGATGGACGATTCCATAGCCTACACAATGACGAAATCTATGAGCGATACCATGACCGTCTGGTTGTGGATAAAACCCGGCTCAACAGGTTACGGTGGGCGGGTCATTTAATCCGTATGGATGAGGATGATCTATAAGGGCAATATCTATGGTAGAAAAAGAAGACGAGGCAGACCCTGCCTAAGATGGAGTGATGGCGTAGGTCAGGACGCCAGACAGCTTTTAGGGATATCGAATTGGTGGACCTCGGTGCAAAACCGGGATGTCTGGAGTTCCTTATTAAGGCAGGCCTAGACCGGATATCGGTTGTTGCGTCGTTGATGATGATGACGAATGAATGATTTTCAACAGGTAAAGTACCGATAAAGCTCGTCCAAATAGGAACCCAGACGCGCTTCGCCGAAGGAAACGTCTTTGGTAGAAATCTAAAGGTCATCCTCCCTATTGTCGAATTTCAATAGAATTAGAGTTGAGACTTGGTTTAGATGCCTATTGGGGAATATCTGTGGGAAAGGATGTTGCTGTTAGGTGTTAACTTGGAAATCCCGTTCAACTAGAAAGCTAATGGTTGGTTTGTAGAAGTGCGGATGGAAATTGAAGATTTGAGAAAGCTTATAGTCGAGTCCGTTTTGCCATACGGAATTGACTAGGAGACAGGCTATGGTTGGAGCTTTTCTGTTGATACCAAGAAAGAAGTCCGTCATAAGAGCAAGGAGTGTGTGTTTGACGAGTATTTAAGTCAATTAGCGAACTGTAAGGCAGGAATTGTACAAGTCAACATAATAGACTTAATTGACCGCCCGAATAGCCTGGCGGAGGATAGTGAAAATACGCCGGTAGCTATCAGGTTTAAGGGGGTTTGCGTTTTTTAGAGATAAAAGTTATACAAACACTCTCCCAATAAGTGACGAAATCGACAATGAGGAGGCAGTGTTAGATAATTGAGTAAAGGAACGTGTGGTAGTTGAGGCACTTTTTTAGGACTATGGATGGGATTTTGTCAGGGCCTAACGATTTTTTATTTTGGTGTGATAAAGTGGATGGTGTTCTTCCAGTGATCCGAGGGAGAGGGTGGGTAAAGAGGTTTTTTGTGTGGTTTGGGTGCGGTTGCTGATCTTTGGTTATGAATTTGCAGGGTGCTGTGGTGGACCTGGAGGAAGTGGTTTGCTGAAGAGTTTTGCGCATACCAATAAACGTGTCAAGGCTTAGCTCGATGCCTTTGTTTGCCTTTGTTGAGGTACTCGGTATACGGTATTGAACAATCTAGTTTTTCGTTAATTTGCCCACAATCAGGTTTATTTTTTGTTCTTTCATGACGTCTTTTATAATGCAGTGAAAGTTTAGTTTTGCCCTTATTTATAATGTATTTATCGCTTTTTTGCATATATTGTAGTTCCTTATAAGTTTTTTATGGGGGTGAACTCGCGTTTTAAGGCTCCTGGTTGATGGCCAGATTGACAGGAGCAAGCTGGCACATTTGATGCGCTTAGATGACACCGAGCAGTATGCTGGTTGCGGTTTGTTGCGCCTTGTTGATATATTGAGCCGTGATATTCGGATCAAATTTGTTTTAAAGAAGTGCATAATCCATCCCCAAGGGTCATCAGAAACCTCATGCCGGATATAGTATTGGTGACCTCGACATCCAAGGTATTCTGTAAGGAACCAACGCTTGACTCTGCTGTCGGAATTCCTGCGACATCTGAAGCTCGCACCTCTCGGGGAAACACAAAAATTCAATGCGTTCGCTATCCTTACATTGGTTTATCTGGAATATAACCGTGGACGAAGACCACCAATTTGGAAAACGTCCACTGGTGGATACAGACTACTATGCCTAAATTCCGAATGCATCATCCAAATTCTATCGTGGAGCGGATGACCTCGCGTCATGTCTTCGTGCCTACTGTTTCTTCTTCTATCCGATCTTGCTTTAATTCAGATGCTGTGGGTTATAGTATTTTCGCAAAGTATATTCTAATCTCGAACTACGTAACTTCGCATTGACGAATAATGCGTATAACACAAATAAATAGATTTTATTATACTTGCCGGTCTATGTTGCATCGAAGTCCACGGTTATAGAGATATAATAACATGACTATCAAGAAATTCTGATGATGACCTTTTCTGAGTTGCGTTTTTCAATATTTCTTATCAATTGCTGCTTTGAAATTTCATTAAAGAATTGACTGACATTTTGTGGGGGTGTGTGTACCGAAAAACAGTCTGACGTTATCTGCATCCGTGGAGTGAGCACAGCAAATATTCTGAGTTTCTAGAATGTGGCCTGAAAATAACTCTGTTATCTACTCATTTGGAAACTCTTCTGTGCACATAGCTATTAGCATTATCAGTAAAATTAACAGCGATAGAGTCTGTTATCTTTTGGCCAATAAACAAGTTGCACATAGAAAGCACCAAGATAAAGTCAAGACCAAACTAATATTGAATTCGATTCGCGCGGTTCGTCGGATTTTTTTTTTTCACTATTACATTGAGTACGTTTTGAACTTGGTATATGGACAAGGTCATATGAAATATTGATGGAACTGTGTTGGGTTTCTCATTTCTTCCTTTTTTATTTATTTTTGCACTGAATCTAGTCTTTATGATTAGAGGCGAAAATCAACCAATCAACTAAGTATTCATTTAAGAATAGCTCCACGCGTGCTACATAAAAATGTTTATTTGTGATTTCTGATCTGCGTGTGGGGTACACATACATATATGTCGATATTTTTAAGCTCGCGTACTTATTTTGGCACATTGTTCACGCAAAAAGATAAAAAGCAGTTTTTTAATTGATCTGAACCGACAAAAAGTAAACATGGGCAAATAAATAGTTATGAGTAAGAGGTTTGATCACAAAAAACTTGAACTATTTTCAGTGGGGATATTCAAGTGCGGTTGTTACAAAAATTAAATGCAAAATTAATGACAGCGTTAGTTTATGTAAGATGCTTCTTTTTTAGGAAATACGAATACGCAGTAGACGAAAGCCAATAAGTTAATGTTTACTCCGTTCACTGATGAAGGTCCCATTTTCTCTTTTTTTGGAAGCATAGTAATTAGACTGTATTATGCCCATGAACACACGTACTAAGGGACAAATACGTTCACTCAGGCCGTTTCCTGCCTGCGCTGATTTTTGTTCATCTAAGGACTTCTCTTA
Source organism: Hermetia illucens (assembly GCF_905115235.1). Lineage (NCBI taxonomy): Eukaryota > Metazoa > Arthropoda > Insecta > Diptera > Stratiomyidae > Hermetia > Hermetia illucens. Next base: position 149,785,207 of record NC_051849.1, read on the forward strand.
ATGTAAAAGATGGGCAGATTGATTGTTGAAAAAGGCTCTACCAAGTTATTTCCGTCTTAATCCTAAGGAAACTGGATAGCTGCATACGAAGCGCAGTGTCATTTCGTCGGGTTCGTATTGACTACAGACAGTCGAGTCCCCCATTTCGTTTCTCTCCAGGTGATAACAGTGCACCATTTTCATTCATTCAATCGATCGAGTTTAAGTAGTATCTGGTGATAATTCCATACTGACAGCCTTGATATGGGATATCAGTTTGGTGCTGTATAATGACCCTAGGGGCCGGGTAATGATCAAACGATCCACGATCATCAACTTTATTTCAGAAAATTGAGGAATTTTGACGGCTACACTCATTAACACGCATTTGCACGCATTTTTACTAACCTAGGGGACGTAAGGGACGTCTAACCCAATAATAACCGATATCGCGTCGAGTTCCTAGAACAGTTCAAAGGCCGAGTATACTCTCATGTCTTCTTCTACATGTTGTAGCGGGTAGCAATTACTTTTTTCTGTGCAAATTTAGGTGTTAATGTAGCACTTTTTTATTTAGGAAATTCACTGGTAGTTTTGGGTTCTGATCACCCGAAAGGGAGGGAGAAATTCTCAAACTTTCATTCTTTCGACATGGTTGAACTTGAGGTTCTTACGCGATTTTATTTTAAATTGTTTTAATTCAGGATAAAAAAGCACAATTTTCTGGCTTTTTTGACGACACAGGTCAAATCTATCTTGAATCTAAGTTATGACATTCGAAGAATATTGCATTAAATTCTCATGAAGAAATATTAAAAAATAGCGTTTTTAAAAAAAGTAGAATTGCGGTGCGAATCATAACTGGATGCTGGATCATCTCAAATCAAAAAATCAAAGTTCTTTCATTATATGATCGCTTTCCCCAGGTAACGCTGGGAGGGTTTTCGAAATTACATTTCTTCATTTTGTGGAGTACTCTGAAGTGAAAAACCTATTTTTTGCAGAAGAAAATCGGCTAATTATTATTGCCAAAGAAAAACAAAATAAAAAAACAAACAATAAAAAACAAATTTAAAAAAACTCTCCAGCATTACCTCGTAAATTATGTACAAAAATAGTGTTCAAAATTTCCAAAAAGATGGGTGCCATAAATTTGAAGTTATGAGAGGCATCGACTTTGAAAAAGTGTGTTGTGGGAGAAAAAATTTGGAGAACGTTCATAAGCGAGCTTTATCGTCTTAGCTCAGACTGATGTAAAGGATGTTTCTATCATCCATGATGTTTAAAGCGCTTTTTTGCTCCTGTCTACGATGAATCCTGCCTTCTTTAGTTTCTTTTCTAATTCCCAGGTCCGCTCGGATTATTGTGCCAATCGTGGGCATTGGTCGCTACTAATCCTCATGCCTTGCATAAAGGTTAGTAAAGCAAAGAACCTTCATTAAAGATACAGGCTGCCACATGAGTTGCAATCTCAACGATAACAGAAGTTCTACTCCAGTGCTTTGATGAGATTTTCCACAGAAGTTGATTAGAACTTTCATTGTTGTTCTGCATAAAACTTCCAACACATCGCTACGGGAGGGCATCTTTGCGCGGATCTTCATAGATAGGCTTGATGGCATCCAAAACATTCTTGCAAAGAGCACTATACGTGTGTTTGAACAAATCCAATGCATTAGCAACTGCACCTTTTTGCCATTCGAACCACAAATCCGTGCTGAGTCATGTGAGACGTAGTTGCTTAAACCGCTGTATCTTTCTTAGTTTTGCTTCGATTCATCTCACAATATTCTTGAAAGGTTCTCCATTCAGAAAATCAAATAAAAAAATGCAAAATAAAAGTTTAAAAACGTTTGGTTTATATGTTTGCGAGTTTTTTCTTGAATAAAACAAAACCTTATTAAAATCGGTTTCTGTCTGTCTGTCCATCACACGCATTTTTCGCGGAGACGGTTATAGCGATTGACACCAAATTTGGTGAAAAGGTGGGAACTGCGAACTCTCGTGCATACAGTGAGTTATATCCTGTTACTTTGAATCTTGGGGGGGGGGGGGGTAATAAATAAATGTTCTGGAGTTTACATATATAATAGCTAAACTCAATGTGACTCCAATACGACCTACGCTGATGACTATGGTATTGATATACGAAAACATTCTATCATCTTCAAATTACTTATATGACAAAGGGGAACGTGAATTAGGCAAACAGTATGATAGATATTAGGATGAAATGAGGAAGAAATTGGGAGCAATGCCAAATACATAATATACGAGTATAAGATGGAGTGACGATTCTGTGGATGGAGTGAAGATATTTTGATTTATCCTGGAGATGTAAACATATACGATATCCCCCATAGTATTCAATTGTAGTGACTGTAATTTGCCTTGGATATATAAATTTCTGGATGGCTTTGTCTGATCCAACTTATATGAGAATGAAATGGATTATCCCAGCAAAAATGAATGAGAATATTTCGGGATATAAAGCCGTAAATATCGTCTATCCTGTGAGCCAAAGCATTTACGAAACTCGATATTAGTATGCACTTAGAACTGTAGCTAATAAGATGTAATCTTCAGTTGCGCTGTGTTGGGTGCGAGTTTACTGTTGACTTTCCTTGCAATGGTTTCTTCCAACTTTTTGTTTATGCTATCAACATTAAAGAAAAGATCAACAATAATTCGGAGAGCATTTAAGCAGTTTAGTAGAAATCTATTTGCAGGAATGTCGGGGATTCACAGCTTCACCGAACACCTTGAGTGGGCTTGATCGCTACCCATGGTGGTGTGCCTCTCCAAACCACGTTTCGCTACTAGAAAATCGACCTTTGCCTGAAACAATCGTGAACAATATATACAATGACGTGTGAGGCAACGCCGAACTGGCGAGGAGGTATAGGGGAGTCAATCGAAGGCCCTAAAGGGTGGTTTTTTTTGCACGAGTAGTATTTCATCAGATTCGTTATTGTTTGTTACGAAAGCAGAACCATACGCACATTCAGACCGTGGTCATGCAAATGGTTGCAACACTTACCATTGGTCAGTTGTGATGAGACGCTTGCGTCGAGGAAGTTTGATGGCTCAGAATCCTTCGTCGTCCATTTGTCCGGAAGATCTATGATAAGACACACAGGCTTATGACTTGCTCGTATTGTGGCAACACGATATTCGCAGCGAAACTACGGTATTCACAATATAAATCACCGAAATGTTCTGAGTTGGTAACCGGACCAGGGAAATTCAACCGGACAGCATTTTTAATATTACTTATTTTTTAAGAGCAATGCGCCTGCTTGAATTAAGGATTATTTGCTCGTTGTATACGATAATTCTGCAGCATCTGCTTACACGGTGAAATTATGGGCAGCTAAATTCCGCCATGGCTATATCAGATTGCGGTGCGATGAACGTGAACGTGAACGTGTCCAGCAGAGAACATGTTAGAGACAAAAGAATTCTTCTATACATTTACCATAAGATAATTCATGCTTATCAGCAGCAGGCATTCCGTATCTAGCACGGAGCGTGTCAGACACAGCATCGATAGAAGACAAGAAGAAAAATGAATGCATTGATAATTAGTATGGTTTTTATCGGCAAATGCAACTACTGCTCTTTCTGGATGACATTGTAATCATTTGTTCATTTATCGTTGATGATAAATTCAAAACAAAAATTAAATAAAGTTCGCATTGCACTCTACATATGGAACCACTTTATATTTGTAAAAAGTATGCTTGAATTCTTGACAGGTATATTTTGATATAGATTGACCTCCAGCGTTAGGAGCTGGGCACTCTACCTGTTAGATCGTGTGAATAGAGCTTTAGGCAGCTAGTTTTTGTCACGTTTGGATGGTTGATTCACTCATTTAGTAACTGATAACAATGAGTTGATCCATCGTCCAATTTCATAGAGTAGGAAACATTGTTCAGCTTCTAGGTAATCCATCTAGGCTGCCATTGCTAAACCTCACGGTATCTAGCGTAAACGAAGCCGTCCTAATTCAAATCTGTATTGTTGGAATGTTTTCCATGTCGTCTTCTCTTTGGGAAGGTTTTATTGTGGGGTTAAGAGATCCAACGTCGTCCCAACTTTCCGATTAAAGTAAACTGACTTGAAATTTGTGTTGTGGTAGTCGTGCTGTTCGGAAGGCACCAAAGAAGACTTGCAAATCACGTTCTATGCTTTCCTCTCCTATTTTGAGGAGACCTTGTTTAGGTGTGTTTATAAAATGTTCCGCTTGTTTAATTGAGGATTGTATGACGCGCTCTACCCCCTGATGTTGGCAGAACATTTTGAAGTCATAAGAGTGGAGCCAAGTTTTGTACACCCTGACGAGAATTTCCTGTATTATGTAGCGTGAGAAACAGAGCATAGAACTTCAATAGACATACTGTACATGCAGATCTCCGGAAATTTGGAGTAGGCACATTTTAATGTATTTGCCTTGATACGATGCATAGTGAATATGAATTCGCTCCCATGGCTGAGTGGCTTCCTACCAGTAATTTGACCGACTGTTTAGCAGTAACAGTTTCAGCGTGGACATCGCCGAACAATACTCTGAATATTGTTACCACAGACTTCATATATGGCATGCCACGTTGCCAATGGTGGAAAAATTTTAGACTAAACGGTTGCGGCTATGATGACACGCTTATCGTAGAGGAGCCACCACACCGAGTGCGGCCTGTTCACGATGATAAGGTTGAATCTCTGTCTGTCTCTTACTTATTATTGATAATAGTAATACCTTTATTGCCGTGCTCGTATGTTGAACATGTTGCCTGGAAATTTAGCCGAGAATAACACGGAATTGAGTCTGGTTACTCAACGCGCTTTTTTGTTTCCGCAAACTTCTATTAGTGTTCGATGATCTGTCAAGAGTGTGAAATGAGGAATGATTGTAGAATCGTTAAATTTTCCGGTATATGTTAATAATACAAGGCTATTTTTATTTTTTCGAGTCTATTTTGTTAGACTTGTTTATGCCGATGGTAGCACTGAAATTGATGCCACTCGCGCATTACCAGCGTGAAATCTATCTTCATTGTTTGTTTTAAATATTGAAAAACAGATACTTCGACATCAACATCAAATTGAAGTTGTTTCGCGTTAGCGTTTCCTCTGTGCCACTAAGTATATAGTGACAGCACATTAGACATGACCACCACTGCTACCCGAAATCTCCTAGCTTTCGTTAATACCTGCCTCCATCAAGCCTTTGTATTATGGCCCAACACAATCTCGAACGAAGAACTGCATCGGAATTCGAGCTGGTATTAGGAGACGTGTTCATTAGAAAGGGTGATCACTTCATTGGTGATTATGCCATTCATAGGACCGACAGACATAGGGTGACCGATGAGTGGATCGTTCTAGAAAAACGTGGTGCAGGACATTAGGGGAGACATATAGACTTCTTGGGAGGACAGTTCATCTAGCTCAATTTGTAGGTATGCATTGTTATACTTTGCATTGTGTTTCATAGTGGCCGCTCCGAGCCTTTTGCTTAATCAGCATAGCTGTTGGCTTTCAATTCAGTGGCGCTTTGGTTGGTGTCCACATTCATAAGCTCAGTGAAAAAGCATTTGTTAATTACTATTAAAACAGCCTGGTTGTCAATTCTTTCAGTTTTGATCTTTCACAAACGTTGACTGGTAGGCTCTTTCTCTGGACGTTATGGGCACGGTATTGTGATTTTCAGAAAGTTGGTCTTCTTAGGATCGAAATTCGCTGGGAGACCTTTACACGACAGTTTTTTAAGGTTTTTAGGTGAAATTTCACCTTGTTTTCGTCAGTGAGACGCGACTCAGTGCAATCCATTGGGATTTCATAACGTCGTACCCAGAACATGAATTTTGTGTCGCCTTTCGCGATTGGTTGACGTTCAACGATGATCTTGGGATGATACAATTTTAGACACCTGGGGATCATGAGTTTTTCAAAGCTCTTGAATCGTCTGAGGAAAATCTTTGCTTGCTCCTTCACCATTTGTCAGTAAGTTTAATCATTTTTTCAGCATTTATTGTCAAATTGATACCTTATCCCGTCTTCGCCGCCGATTTTGGGTTTATTGGATACATACTTGTAACGTCAGTATTAAGTCAACAAAACTGAATTTTTGACGACCGATCCCCATGAAACAGGCACAATCACTGTCAGCGGCAGTGATCTGCCCAGAACTGAGCGATTTAAATAACTCGGGTCAACGCTATCAGCCAATGGAGAGCTGCGTTATGAAATTGCTTCACGCATTAACGCAACCTGGATGAAGTGGCGTTCCACAACTGGTGTCCTTTGTGATCAACGTATCAACGAACGTCTCAAATCTAAAATTTAGCGCAATGTCGTCCGTCCAGTCGCTCTCTATGGTTCTGAGTGTTGGCCGACCATAAAAGACAATGAACGGCGTCTTGCGGTAATGGAGACGAAGATGCTACGTTGGACTAGTGGCGTCACACGTTTAGATCACATCCGAAATGAGGATATCCGCGATCGTTATGGGGTTGCACCGATCGTGGAAAAGTTGCGAGAGAGCCGTCTTCGATGGTATGGTCACGCAATTCGTGCAAACGAGAATTCACTTGCAAATATTGGTCTGAACATCGAAGTCGATGGTAAACGGCCAAAAGGCCGACCTAAGCAACGGTGACTTGATACGCTGGATGGGGATTTGAAAGCCTCGAGATTGCACCCAGATCAGGCATTCGATAGAGCCAAATGGCGAAGCCGATCACGACGAGCCGACCCCGCTTGTGAACGGGACAAAGGCTGAAGAAAGAGAAGAAGAACGTCAGTATTAAGTCAAACTATGAATACTTTATAGACAGTTGCCAAGAAATACATTTCTACAACTTAACGTGAAGAAAGTTTGATCGACCAGCTCTTATACTAATTTTGTATAGGACTCCCATCGTCTGCAACTTGAAGAGTTTCTTTTGGACAGGATTTTTAAAATCGAAAATATTTGGCATTCTGGAACTGTTTTGAATTAAGATGTTTTGGAAGCTTTCTAGAATACTTTCCCTACAACATAGTTTGCGTTGTTAAATTTTCGCATTATCGATTCAATGCATGATATCCCAACCTACGAATAAGGGCGATATTCGAGGTCAGAAAAGCTCCGGAAAAAAAATCTTCGCTCGTCACGTTGCAATACAGAAACGGCGACATCCAGTCTGCCACCTTTCGATAAATGTAAATGTTAAATGTTGTTTGTTTCGATATTGTTTACGCTTGTGAATAGGAACTGAACTTTAGTCTCGTGACAATTTTTGTGGAAATAGAGGCTGCCATAAAAACTGAACAACGCGTTTTGATTAATTTTTTTATGAAACTCTGAGGCGGTGCATGGTGATGAAAGAAGTGGACCATCGAAAACAGCTCACTCGATAATATTTGTGGCGAAAACTGAAATTGAAATTGACAAAAGTGCCTGTCGAACATTGATTGATGGCACTAATGTTCCGAGCGCCAACAAAGTGTTCGCATTATGTTGAGGCGAAACTTCAACGTGCCGAAGGTATCATAAATGGCCCCACGAGTATTGGCAGTGGATTGGTGAAAATCTTTTTTTTTTTTGATATGTAAGACTAATTAGTATTACGCAGGTAGGCTGTAAAAATTACGAGAACAATTTCGTAAGAGATGCCAGATTTATGGGGTGACAATATCATAATAGTGCTAGTTGAGGTTTCATTTTGAAGCATTTTTTGGTGAAAAATGGCATTAGTATAAGGCAAACTACCTACCTTTCAGATGTTTCTCGTTGCCTAAACATGAGTGCTAAATCCAAGGAAACCGATGAGTATGAAAGAAACCTAAACGTCGACAGGAACCTGCTGACTGTGGTGTCAGTGGAAAGCTGGTGAGTATTTTCCGCTAGAGGATGCGATACGATATTTGGTGTGCCTGGAGAAAGGGATCTGGGAGACTCAAACACAAATTGGATTGGCACTGAATCCTTCCGAAAACTTTGAGTCCCTAAATCAGCCTAAGAAAAGTACTACTTAGTTAATGAGTAAAAAGCTGCAATCGCTAGATACTGGGGTTGAATTTCTGAAAAATATCTCATATTGCCTATTGGGGATAGGTTAGGCCGTTTCTAAAGCGGGAAGCAAAGACATTTTCGCAATGTGAAAGTTCTTGCTATCGGACGAGCTTTTTTCAATACAGAGGGGATTCTGTGGTGTGATTTATGATGTACGTTGATTCATTGTAATTCTCTGCATCCCTACGAGAAGTGCTAGGTGCGGATTGCAGACTTGACACCTAGGGAGGGAAAGATCATTCATTAGATTAGGTTTTTACCCCTATTTTAAAAGCTTATTAAATTACTTTGTGCGCAATTTTATTCGACTTTCATATTTGATCTATCAACCAAGTCCTTAATCTATTTATTCATGGAGGTGTTCTATATAAAGCCAGATACAAGATAAATCAGGCTCGCTTGTAATCTGGGATAATGTTTTACATTCACCCCAAGATATTCGCAAAGAGGCGGTGTCATTATTCTGAATATATATTCGGACTTATGAGTAAACGTTGACCCAAAAATGTGCACTTATTTGGTTGGGGCACAATGCCAGCTACAATAAAAATAAATTAATGAATTTTGCAACACTTCCACAAATATTACAAACAGCGGGTGGTCCGTAACAGACAAATTGTCTTAATTTGTTAGTGATGTTTCCAAGAATAGATATGGTAGAAGGAATAAATACATGTTTACATTAATTGAGTCAGTTGCAATCAAACTAGCTCCAGCAAGGCACATTACTTATTAAGAAAAGTTTTCTCAAGTCAATGAACTTTCAATGCATGAATTAGTAATTGACATCTTCTTTTGAAAGAGTGCAGTAAATCAATTACTCCCCAGCAAGTTCGAACTTAGAAATCTAATATTAAAATCTTTTCATGTTATATTATCTGTGTCTTTAGAAGTTGAGATCGAAAAAACAAGTTGCTTTGCTACTATGAGATCTAGACGAGATTTTCTTGAAGAGGTCCGCATCCATTTCTCACAAAAGAACGTTTCACCACCAATTTTGACTGCTAATGCAGATAGAATTTCAAGGTTATTTCTACAAATGCTTAAATTAGACCAGCTTACATTCTAATTCATCATGCAGTAGTTACATGCAATATATGATACGTGTATTGAATATCGGATCCATTTTTGACTGCTTAGATCTGCATTATTATTCAGAATTTCATTTATATTCTATTTACGTTTTTCAATTTGACGCTTTAGATGACGTACGTGTTTTATTTTTAAGAGCAATTTTGGCAACATCAGGTGATTTGTATTTGTTGATTCGTTTGTTCTATTGAATAACGCAATATCGTTTGAAAATTTTGGGAAAAAGGTTCATTGCTTTTGCATTAAAATGTTATTTTTTTATCAATGTCGCATGGTTGAAATATACTTTTTGAAAATATATTTTAGATGGAATTATAGTGAAAGGAAGAAGAAAATATATAACCATGAAAAAGATTTATGGATAAAATATAAATAAAATCCGTTGGTGAAAATATATTTTTGTTTATCTAATTCTTCCGCTGAAAGGTCATTACGGGGATTTGGAAATTGTATGACCCAAGAATTTCTCTTTTATTTGATAGAGAAAATATGAAAATAAACAATTTCTAATTTCGTGTTCGTCTTTTTCTGTGAAAACGCTAATTTAATTTTTCCTAATTTTATTCTTTTTGGCACTAGGAAGGTAACGTAAATCTCAATTAATGTTATAATCATAAACAAGAGTTTATTTAGGGTTTAGACATTTTATGTGTATACTCACAGTGACCCCCAGGCAACCTGCATGAAATTCAAGGGCGAATGGGTTTCCAAAAAAGCTCACGCAGAATGCCTGGTGTACGGGGAAAGTTTGTGATGGTGATGCGTTTTCCGGGGGACTCAACCCCGATATATCCTTGGTTGGTACGGCCAGAAGAAAACTTGCCCGAATTACCTTATTGGTGACGCAACCATACGATGCTACTATGCTCAGAATGCTCAAAAGGCGGCTGACTGGTGGAGCAACGAAATCACAACTTTGCAAGCCCCATATTTCCGAAGGAAGATACTTTACTAGGGAAGGTTCGGTAGCGATGATCAAAAGGAAATACGTAGGAACCTACAGGGCCGCTTAAAAGAGGCTATTTGGAGGAGCAAAGTGAACTGCTTCAAATAGTTGTACGACCATGCCGATATAAAGCCTTCAAGATGGTAACGAAAAGGATGTGAAGATCACCTCAGGCTACCTGCCCGCGCCTTCTGAAAAATATTGTTGCTATTCTGTTTCCTCACTATCAAGGCGGCATAAGACAAACCGTGGTTTAACACAATAAGTGCGTGATAAATCCAGTAGAGGAGGAGGAGCTGTGCGAAATACTTATGTGGTAGGATCTGCGACAATAAGGCTCCAGGTTTAGATGGCATCTAACATATTCGAGGCGTGCCTAATAAAAGGAATATTTTCTCTTCAGAGGAGAAAGCAAAAGTTGGTTTTGCTTTCCAAATCCAATAAGCCATGTGAAAATACAGCGTCATGCCGCCTCATCTGGATATAATGGGGAAGATGATGAAGAGAGTCATCTACAAAAAACTCTGCTACCCATTGTCGAAACCAGCAATGGGTTTCGGCGCGGTGATTGCCACAACCATGGCGGTGAGCCTGGCAAAAGACGCACTAATTTCTAGCAACTGCTGTGTCAAATTGGCGTTAGATGTTAAAAATGCATTTAACTCCGCCAATTGGAACCGAACTAAAGGTTGACATAGGTGTTTTTGATGACTCGGTTGTAGTTGTTACCGCAGAACACCCAGAAGTTGCGGAGGTCTACGCGACGGTGACAGTAAGAGCGGTAAAGTCCTGGTTAGAAATAGCCGAGCTGATCTTGGCGGATGGGAAAACAGAAGCGGTCTTAATAAAGAACCGTAGAAATAAAAACATGTCGGAAGGCCGAAACACCGTCGGAGACTGTTTCTATTCGGAATGGTGTGATTTATTCTACTTTATGCTTTACCTGTACTGACGGAGTTGCTTGGACAGTCTTAGAAAACGAAGCAGGTGAATTCGGTCCACCAGCTGATAGTTTAGAGAGTTTGCCGTGCTTTTAGAATCATATCAGCTGAGGCAGTATTACTAGTGGCGGAAAAGATTCCAGTTGACATTTCAAGAAAAGAAATCAGTTTGCTGCATCATGCAAGATGTATGCCACACAGACCGCGGGGATGCAGCAAGGTTAGATTCGTATGAACTCTGGCAGATTGGACGAGTTTACGAAGGGTCACTGGACGCATGCGCTCATTCCCAACATTATACCAACTACCACATTACCCAGTTCCTCATCAGACCCAGTGGTTGCTACAGGCAGTATCTGCATCGCTTTAGGTTGGATGATTCGCCTAATTACCCTGGATGCAGTAGCGGATAAGCCAGAGCAAGTTCAATGTTCGCAGTAAATAAAATCTGAATCTTATGTTAGGAAGGAGAAAATGTAGTTGCTTTTTCCCTATTTGTAAAAATACAGAATGAACCGCTGAAGGAATAAAGTAGAACAGACCAGAAGCACAAATGTTTAAAGGCAAACCCACTTTGCGAAGTAATACCTAACTGAAGCTGAGCCTAGGGAAATCGGGGGTGGCTTTAGTCGTGCAAATCCCACACGACCGAGCTAAATGGCTTAGATCAATGGAAAATTTTCCGAAAAGTTCATGCGCGAAAACAGAAACAAAATAACAACAAAGTATATGCGTGTGAACTTCTACCAAGTCTCTTATAGAGGAGTTTTGCAGCATCATTCACTCATAGATTCCATTAGGATCATTTGCCATTAATCCTAAATGAACCTTTAGGCTCTGCTTTTGGCCCCCGCTGAGTTGCGGCAAGCCAGTTTAATGCTAGCCACATACGTGCAAGCAATTTGTCAAGTAAGTTGCTGACTGCAAGGAGTTTGCACGTTTGTTAGCAAGTTGCGGTTGCAGCGAGATTGAATGTTTGTGGGCAAATTGCGGTTGGCCGATCAGGTAGCGCCAATCGCAACTTGCCCACAAACATGCAATCTCGTGCCAACCAACAACTTGGTTTACAACCCCGTTGCACGTCTGTGGCTAGTGGTACGCCCTTCTACACAACGACTATGTTGATACGTAAAATCAGAGTAAATATTTGTTGAAGTTTTGGAAGTTGCGGCAAGTGGCAAGCGTGGCGTACGAACAAAAGAAACTTTAATTTTGGTTGAAATCAATTTATGCAGTTAGCGTGTGAATATTAAGCCCACAAGGCATCAAATTGTAGCAGAATTCTTACCAAAGTACAAGGGAACAGTCTTCTTCTTCTTCTTCCTAGATTAACATTTCTCTGTTGTAATCTGATAGAACTTTCGGGAGTAACAGTTCTGCATGAAACTTTGCATTAAATGTCAGACCAGTTTAGAAAAGTACGAAGCGAATCCCGAAAAAAATTGCACCCTTCTTTCGCACGTATGGAGACCAACGTAGAACAATATTACTGTATGCGTAGAGGTTCACAGTTCCCACCTAACTTCGTATTAATAGGTATAACCGTTTCTGAGAAAGTGGGTGTGGCAGACAGACGGACAGTAAACTGATTTTAATAAGGTTTTGTTTTACACAAAGTCCTTAAAAACTTGCAGTGGGGTGATGCCCACTTGATATATAAAGAGCGATTACATCTCTTCTTTCTTTGATCGCGTGTACCGAAGACTTTACGATGAGGACAGCCGCAATGGCGTCATCAGACACGTTACAAGTCCTTATGTTGAGTTGCTACCAGGAGGCATTTTTTTCGCGTAGGAGAAACGTCTTTTATCTTGGGTTGGGATAGCATGGGTGATACTTGGATCTGTAAAGGACCAAATCTCAACGATTCTGGAAAGGAAGGATCTACAAACTGCCGAAAAAAATTCGTACAGAAACAAATATTAGCATTCCATTCATATTTCAAAAGGCGTCGAACCTATGTAGAAAAACCCGCGTGAGAGCTTTTGTGTCAATCACAAATGTGTACTGGATTAGGGCGGTATGTACGGGGCACTGGCCTGTAAGTGATGATGCGACCAGACTTTGCATACCTTGCAATTCCCATTGTCAAAGCTGCGGAGAGGGAGAAGAAACCCTCCGACATTTTCTTTGCCAAATGCTTGCCCAAATACTACGGCCTGGCTCTAAGAATTTGAGTTGGCTGGATTCTGTTTCCCTTGCTCTCTACCACCGGCGGCCATGGTCCAAGGAGTTTGTGGTATCAAAACAGCCCTTACTGGGCCCCTCGGCCATTGATGCCATGGTTCAATTTGAACCGAGCTAACCGGAGCTTTGGTCATTTTAAATTTTCATTTCAAATTTGTAAGTTATGTAATTATCAACGACTAATGAAACAGCTATTAGTTTTTGGGGATCTATAGTGTAAAAGGTGTGACTTCAATGTGAAGCATGTACAGTATTTCTAGAAAAAGAGTTCATGATTATCAAAACCAGACGTACGCTTATGATTATGTATTAATATGTAAGCAGAGAAAATTTATATCAGCATCGCGCATTTGATATCCATGGGATATTCAGATACAGTCGTTTCTAAATTTACTTTCATCGAACCGTTCGTCAACCCAGTGTTTCTATACCACTTCGCTAAGCAGTTCGGGAATGTGGGCAGGGTCCTTGGCACTTTGCATTAAAACCGAAATTATTACCAAAATAAATGAGAACGCTAACGACCAGATCAAACTGGTCGGAAACCGGAAAGTCGATGCTGGAGGTATGAGAAGTTTTGTGGATTTCTTGTGTAAGAATATTTGCAGGCACGATGGTTTAATTTCTGATTATTGAGTTCAATATGATACTGAAATTTTATCTCTTTGAGCGCTGTAATTTTATGCCTAACATGCAAACTTAACATATCGTAATTTTGTTAATAATAATAACATCCAGTATGTTAAAAGTAGGAAAAAAAATGACTAACGGTTTTGTCCAGGGCAGAGACAACTAACACGCATCCTTGTCGTCTTTGCGATTATATAAAAAGAAACAATTTCCATCTGTTGCCACTTTCAGTTATGCTACTCCCAGGGCAGTGGTGAGCCAGTGTTTGATGAGTTGCCTCTGCTCTGGACGAAACCGTTAGTCATTTTTCTTCCTATTTTTTGAATACTTAGGTGCTATGCCCAAAACGAGGGGTTGTAGACAAAAAAGTGAGAGTAAGTTGTTCTCCATCTGGTCCTCCCTCATATCCCAAACAAAACATTCAGTATGATGTTCCATATCATGGCTTATACTATAAAATTTTGTAATTCTAGGATAAAACTTAATTTTAGCTGTAAATTTACAACATATGGTACTATATTATTATGAACTTTGTGAAGATATCTAAATGAGAATTAGATATCGTATAGAGACATCACAATCAGATGTTTTGCTTATTTAGTTTGTGCGAATGGCTCCTTAAAATAAGTGATAATTTTCCAACCCCCTTTATAACTGGTGTCAAAACGGACACCTCCTTCCGAAAATATTAATTTAGACCTTCGATTTGATATCCCACATGGCTATATTTGATCAATTGGTGAAAAAAGTGTGCGCCCCTGTTTTCCATCGAGGGAGACGCCCCCTTTTAATTTAACTTAATTTTACAACCAAATTCCGTATCACTAGCTGCAACCGCTTCTGAGAAAAGTGCGTATGACAGATAGAAAATAAACCGATAGAGTGTTTTGCCACAAAACCATAAAAGGGGGAAATAACCGGGTTAATTTGAATGATCAGTAGTCCTCAAGTTTTCAACAGCGGAGTTTAGCTCGGCTCTCTTGGTTGATAAGAGCCAACTCGAGTTGATTATCTGATAATTCTCCAACTTTATGCTCATTTTGAGACCCCGGTGTCAATTTGGGTTTGACAATGTTATTATGCTAAGCGACCAAAATAACGGTGGCTTATTACGTTGTGTGGTGATTTGAAAGCCTCGCGATTGCACCCAGATCTGGCTTTTGATAAAACAAAATGGCGAGCGGGACAAAGGTTGAAGAAAAAGAAGTATGTTATTAGGTTTGGTTCACTTTTAGACGACGATGAGCATGGCTTTTAAAGTTGTCTATAGACTTCTCTCTCTCTCTCAGTGAGAAACTGTTTGATCTATCCATGTATCGAGAAATTGTAAAACCTCCTTGGTCATGAGATTCGGTTTAAAATGAGCTGTTTACTCATTTTAAATCGTATTTTTTTGGTTAAGATTTCTAAACTGGAATATCTTGGTCATGCTTAGCCAGATGTATCGCCCAATATAGTTAATAATCGTAGGGATGATGGAAGAGAACTTTCTACAAACATAAAACTCATGTCTTGACTTAAAAATTGGAGAGAACGGATCGCCTGTTGATCTGTTCAGTTATGTTCAGCAGTTCCATCGAAAATGATTTTCGCTTTGATATCGTTCGAACTCCAACGAGTCATGGGACAAGAAGAATATTTCCGTATTTTCACAATTCATCTTAATTATGAGAGGTCCAGGTGTTGTTAGCGTGAATATCGCATTCATATTTATTTGCTAAAAGCTTGCATAGTGCCAGGAAAATGCGTCCTCCTAAAACTAAAAATCATTTTATTTCACTTATACCCATTTTGTACGTTTTTTAATTGTAATTGCAAACTTTACGGCATTCGGTTTTCTACTGAATTTCCTGATACCCTAAAAGCCTTTCGCCCGTTTGTATTATTATAATAGTAACTGTTCCTTCATAGGCTGGGCATTCTAGAGGCATTAAGTTATACTCCAGAACTAGGGAAGTGATTTACCGGCTCTGGCTCCTAGAAATCGCGATGTTGATGAATTGGCATAGGGGGTAGAAGTGGCTAACGATCCCTGAAAGTTTTGTGAATCAATAAGCTAAGTGGTATACAAGCAAAGATAGACGATGATTTATCCCCTCTTGTGAGCAAATGTATCCAGCCATTTGTAGTTATTTGATATAGTCCACTTCAAGAGGCATTTACCCGAATCCTGATGCTCTCAGTTGACGATAAATATTCTGAATACTTTTGGATTAAGAAGCAAATCATTTATCTGAAGTATGATCTGCCTTCTTACTGCGAACTGGAGCATATACTGGTCGGGGGCACTGTAAACACTAATAGTGTCGTGAAAAAAATGACTGCAGCCCGGAGATACTACTTTGGGTATATACTGCAATACACCTAAAGTAGTAGATTACCTATGGAGCGGTAATCTGGGCAGAAAGAACCGAACTGCATCAGTGGGGCAATGAGGACATGCCCGACGGCATCCCTGGAGGTCCTTCTGGGATTAACCCCTCTCTATCTGTACATGCAGATGCAGGATATTCAGGATGGGCAGTAGTATCAGTGAGGCGGGGAGCTGCCTAAATCGAAAAAGATTGATATCCTTTCTAGGCGGTATCCTGAATTACTGATACCAAGGGATAACATGACAACGAGGTTTCACTTCGATAAGAAGTTTGAAACACGTTGGAGTAACAAGGCAAACTGGGAGAGCGTGGTGCGATATACGGCTTAAACCAGCAACTGATTACTTAGTACACTGGTGGATCCCTCACTGCAGAGGTAGCGGATGCCGGTGTTATTGGTCCAAGGAAAATGTACTTTGAGCCAATGGGTAGGTACACCAGCATATTGCAGGCGGAAATATACGCCATAGACAAATATGCCTCCTTTAATCTGCAAAGGAACTACAGGGGGCAGAACATAGCTATTCTCACCGATAGCCAAGCAGCGATCAAGGCGGTTAGGTCCAACCAGGTGAACTCTAAACGTGTGGGAATGCCTTGAGAGACTGAATACACTCGGTTCGTCCAACAAGGTCTGGGTACTTTGGGTTCCAGGCCATGCTGGGTTGGAAGGCAACGAGGCAGCTGACGAACTAGCCTAGAAGGGAGCAGGGACGCCTTTACACGGACCAGAACACTTCTGTGGAATCGGAAATGGTTTCATGGCTATGACTCTAAGAAATTAAGAGGAACGGCTAAGGGAACTATACTTGGGCGGGCTTACCAAGGCTGGAGTATTCCAGCTGAAAGATCTGGAAGTAGGCAACATACTAAAGTTTCTGACGGTTGTAGGCCTGCTTGAGATACTATGATCAATAGGTGCACTATAACCAGTAAAAGGGACGCAATAGTTCTTTAAAGACGCGGTGTGACTTTCCCTTAACAGTATCTGTCCATTGAATTGTGCATGATAAGAACAAAACATAACTTAATTATTTGAGTGATATATGTGTCCAATAGTGTTCAAGCCCAAAATCCCTTGCATTTAATACTTTGTAACCCCGCCCCCATTTCTAATTGCATCTCTCATGCGATCAGGTGCACTGCGAATAGAATTTCTAATCATTGGCTCTAAATCAATGGCGTTGTACCTTATATCTCTAATGCGTACTGTTCGATGCGATATCTCAACGCCAGCTTCCATCACCACATCGAAAATACTATGGGAGGTTGCAGTTCAAGCCTTTTGAGGCTTTCGCAAAATTAGCCTTCTGCTTTCCCTTGAAGTTTTTTCGGCTACTCGAAAAAATCTCTGGCTTATCATGAACAATGCTGAATTTTCTTGCTATTTCAGTTCCTAATGATTTACAAACACCGATATTTAAGGCAATGGCTACACAGCTTTTCCTTTCCTCTTTCAAAATGAAAAAAATTTGCATCTTCTACTTTACTTTAATATCTCTTTTTTTTTACTCACTTCCAGTTAATTTACCGTTATTAAAAAAAAAACGATGTTTTTAGTCACATGTACCGTCAAAAATTATTACAAACCTCGCAAAGAACTATCGATGTTCGCAAAAAAAACCTTGAAAAGCACAACATTATTGAAAAATTGACCAATTTAAAATACGACCTTGGACAAAATGAACCAATTGGGGGAAAATAACGGTTCTAATTTTATTCTAATGCCCTGCCCTAGGTAGTACTGACAACATATTTTGATTTTTCTTCACGATCAAACACTCAATGATATAGTAAATTTTCTTAAAAATGTTCTTCGTTTGTAATTTGAGGGACAGTATGCCCGGCAGACAGTATATGCCAGGCCCTTTCCCTACGTTTCTGTGGTACATTTATCTGCTGTTTTATATTCCTCTATTTTCCAACAGAAGTCGAGTTGGCTTGAAAAGGGAGAACAATTTTTATTAGACCACGTTTGGGGCGAATTATTCGTTGACTCCGTTAGTAAACACGCTTGTGTTGTATAGAGTGGAAATAACTCAAAGCGCAATATTTTTTATTTTATTTTTTTTTATATTTTTTTGGCACTTTTATCTTTATAGTTTCTTAATTATTTAAAAAAAGCACATTTTCAAGTTTTCTGTAATATTCTTTCTTGTTCTCTGATGAAATCACACATCTTGTACTCAGACAGCTGGCACAACAATAATTTTTTTCATATCGATCAATTACAATTACTTTTAATATTATTTAAATATACTTTAAAATAAGAAATATTTATTTTATAGAGTCATCAATTTCACTAAATAAAATGCTTACTTATACTTTAAGGTTTGTCTTGCTATTATTTTCCCGTACTTTTCGCTCTTTTTGTTCCTCTCTAATACTCTATCATTTTATTTAAAACTCCGGATGGCAGTAGAGAGCTTTGCTATTTGGAATACTTCAAATTGAATTCAGCTTCATTAGCCAATAAATATTTCGTGATTAAGAATTAACAATGCACTCTTCATGGAAGCGAAATTTCTCATATGAATCAAAATTTTGAATGAATGGAGTTGATAAATTGATATTACTGACAACAGTCTTGATTCAATGGTGATTGATATGTGTCACGAAAAGTGTTCAAAATGAAGTGGGTTCTTCTTTGGGGAATGTGCATTTGAATGACAACGCTTAGAGTGAATATCCTTTCGAAACCAACTTACAAAATATAATTCAGATTCAATTTAGGATTGGTTTATTCTTCATATTTTAGGAAAATGAATTGAATTGAATTTAGTAGTCGAAATAAAATTGCTCAAAATTCATGCATATCCAAATAAATGAGCTTCTACCATATTTACAGGCAAGAAAGTGTTGTTTTTTTCATAATATAAAAATCTATAGGAAACTACTACAATATTATAAACATTACACTTCGTTCGAATCCCTTACAAGATTTCAAGAATGTTCTCTCCTTTTATTACTTAACGCTAGTACGGAATGCTAAGAAAACAGGAAATTCGGAAAATACAACGAAAAATGATACAATCTGAAGGAAAGAAGGCTAAAATAAAGTATAGTTAAAATACATTTAAAGCTACATGTAGATAAAATCAATTGAAATCAGATCAGAAACTCTGATCTGGCCTAGGTATCCTTTCTATTTTTTCGTGCGGAAATACGTCAATGGATTGAATGGCGCTCTTGAAAATCTTTCAGGTTGAACATCAGCACGGAGTATCACTACACCGGATGGGTTAACCTTAACCTTGATTTTGGTTTGTGGGCTAAGCACGCCATAGTCTACATCTTCATAAAGATCCTGAAATAGAAAACAACCAACTTTTGTAATTTCTGATTATGATTATGAATTCAAAGTTACTTACCTCAACCCTGTATCCAGTTGGAGAGGTAAGACCTAGCTCCCTTAAGGTAACAGCAACATCTGATGGGGTACCATCGCTTCGTCGGTTGACAAATGCTACAGCGTATGAATAGTAAGTTTGGTAGATTGGTGCAATTGGTCTTGACCAAATTTCAATGCCCTTATGCTTGTAGATGCGACGTCCTTGAATTCCCAAGGGATCTTGATCAACAGCGATAATTTTGCGGTTTTGTAAGATAGCTTTGTATTCTGGACGGATGGTTCTCAAATCGACAGACATAAGAAGAGGAGCCGCAAGGATAGCCCACAATGCGAATTGAGTTTTTGATTGTTCATAACTGAGACCGTAGTTACCGATGATTAACTAAAAATATTATTTAGAAAATTAGGACTTACTATAATTTATTCTCCTGAATTGAATACTTACCATATCAGGATCATTCCAATGTCCAGGTCCAGCGTTAGGAGCAATAGCATCCTGGTTATTTCCATAGTAATCAATAATACTTTCAACAGAGGCCCATGAGTCTTGAATGTCGTCAAAGTTTCTCCACAAATTGCAATGTTGGATAATTGATGCATAGTTTGGAGTTATTCCCGCATAAATTTGATATACTGGCCAACTGCATGAGTAAACCATTGGGCGGCCGGTACTGTTCAATAAACGTCCGAATTCAGGGTAACCAATATCCATATCAATAGGAAGTGAATAGCATCCATCAAGTTTTACGTAGTCAACATTCCAGTCAGCGAACAATCTGGCATCCAAATGAGAATATCCAATAATGCCTGGATATCCAGCGCAGGTGTAGTTTCCGAAATCTTGATAGATACCGAATTTCAAGCCACGAGCATGGACCTAGAGGGATGTCAAAGCATTCCAATCAGAGTTTATATTCAAAAAAAATAATCTGAAGATTTAAGTAGGTTCTACCCTGTTCAATAATGTGATAAGGGAAACTACAAGCATTTACTCACGTAATCTGAAAGTGCTTTCATTCCACTTGGGAAACGTTTCCGATCAGCCACTAGTTGTCCTTGTGGACCACGTGATTTTTCCAGCCAGCAATCATCGACATTGATGTATGAATATCCGGCTTGAGCATATCCTTCAGATACAACTAAATCAGTCATTGTACGGAAAAGCCGTTCACTGCAAAAGACGAGAAATGTTTCATGAGAGGTTGATTAACTTGTAATGCTGGTAACGTTGATTTTGACTCCCGAAGGTATGCAACATAAATCATGTTGGTTAAGTTATCATGCTATGGCGTGTTTTTAGGTGTCTGAAGCTATTAAGGGTGATTACACATCTAGCAAATGAGTGAGTATTTTTATAATTTGCTGGGGAATGTATTTGTAATATTTGTTTATGACTAAAGAAAAACGAATCTTCGATGTAAGTCGAATGTATTTTTTATTTTGTAAATGCGATAGTTCAGGAACCGGATTTAAATGACAAAGTTCAAAACGAGAGACGAGAAATAGTTTCCGAAACACAGTTTTTGCCTAGTGAAACAATTCCTTAAATTAAAAGGAAACTGTTACTTCTCCTTCAGTAGCACGTATTGTTTCCTTTTTCCGGAAATTGAGAACTAGCTAACAAGCAACCTTCAAGTTCCGATAATAAATCGAAACACATTATCGTGACAAAAAGCGACTAATTTCGGAAAACATTGGCATTTAAATACAGATATAGTGGGAAAGGTACAAGTATTATCGTAAGAACTGGTGGGTTAAAGAGAAATATAGAATAAGTGAAATTTTCATGGAAACAATGAATAATGAGGCTCCGTTTTGAGTTCCTAATTTAGTTGGTAAAATAGGAATAATTGGTTGGCATAATGATCTAACCAAATTCAAGTAATGCGAATTTCAGAACAGAGACAGACAATCACATTCATCATTCCTGGGTCAGCTATGAATTTTTTAAATTAATCACTATTGAGTGCATATAAACCACTTTAGAAAATATAACTGACCAATGAATTGTGATAAACCACTTCAGTATGCTAGGAACCAATTTTATATTCGTAATTATTATCCTGATGAATGAAGGGTGAACAACACACACTCAACATTTGGTTAGCATCCGCTATTATGCTTGCCAAATCATTTTTTGCGATCCCACGTGCTACACGTTTTACCAGATACTGCGAAACTTACCAAAGGGCCAAGAATGGACCAGCCCCTTGTACCTTTTTCCAAATGAGAACTGAATTTAATGTCAGGAAAATTAGATAATTCACTATTCTTCCTATATACTGCGGTTCTTCCTATTGTTACTGGAAACCATCGGTCGATTTTAAGATGATGTAAATTCGTTATCTAAGTTATCTGTTGTATTCAGAAAAATAGCTTGAGGCAGACTCATTCAATCTCACACGTAACGAGACAATATTATATTATTATATGACTTTTCATGAAGCCAGGCAGCTAATATTGTTCGATGTTCGAGAATCAGTTTCAATATATTCATCATCATCATCAACGACCTAACAACCGATATCAGGTCAAGGTCTGACTTAGTAAGGAACTTTGAACATCCCGGTTTTGTGCGGAGTTTGACCAATTTGATATCTCTAAAAGCTGTCTGGCGTCTTGGTGTACATCATCGTCGCAAGGTCTGGCACGTCTTTTTTTTCTACCATAGATATTACAGAATATATTCAATAACGGCCAAGTCCATGGATTCCATCGAAATTTGTGCACTCAATGTATTGTCTGTGGACTAAGACCACCAGTTTGTATACGGCCTAAAAAACCAATGAAGTAGTTGAACGAAAAATCGTCTTATAACGCTGAGCTTTCTTTTGATAATTTTGGTAAACACATAACATATGACTCAGCAATAAATCTAATCAGGCGGTGTTCAGCGTTTATGAATATGAAATGGAGGCATTGTTGAAAGAAGACTTGGAAGGTTACTTCATGTTGACCAAACAAGATTCGGGGTATTCTAAACAACTAGGGTGAAAGGGTCCATTGGGGACCATATTTTACGATTAAAGGCGAAAAGCAACAGAGGTACATTCTATGAAATCATTGCTGTTGATGCGAAGAAGGAGTATCCGTCGCTGCGAACAGCATGTAGTCCGGAGTGCATCACAAGCTGCTTAAAAAAAAATCATCACAATGTTATCTGAATTTACCGTAAGTCGTGTATGATTTAGTAACAAAGTGGCAAGAAACATTTCTTTCAGTTGCCACGAAGCACGGAGCAATTTTGGCTTGTATGGACTAAAACACTGATTTTTCGTGTTAAGTAACGAAGGGAATGATAATGTTAATCGGCCTAGAGTCGGTCGGCCGCGGTCTGCTCGTACGGAAAAAGTGGTTAAAGCAATGCGGTCGAGAATTAATCAGAACCCTTGCCGTAAGCAGAAAATCATATCGACTGACATGAAAATTGCACCACGAACCGCTTCACGCATTCTGAGCGAAGACCTGAGATTAAAAGCTTACAAACGATATACTGGGCACCTCCTTACTTCTTGATTGAAGTATCTCAGAGTCGAAAGATCGAAAAAACTACTGACAACGTGCGACGGTTCTCAAAAAAAGTATGTTTTCAAACAACATAGAAAATAAGGAGTGGATAAAAATACAACTAGCAGAATGATCACATGACGACATACTACTTCCATGATGGTTTGTTGGGGAGTCTTCTGGAAAGGTCTCACTCCTATTCATTTCTGCAGTCCTCGAGTCAGAACCACGGATAAAATTTACGAAGAAACCGTTCTCAAATCTGTAGTCAAGCCACTCAATGATACTCTTGGATCTTCCAACAAGATTCTGCACCGGCGCATAAGTCGAAATGTTGTCAACAATGGCTCACGGACTGTGTTCCAGCATTTGGTGAATACTAGACAGCAAGAAGCTCCGATCGGAATTATGGATTGCGGGGAATTTTGGAGCGAAATGCAAGCTCAATACAACAAGTCGTAAAAATGCCATTAGAAACCGTGTGTACGTATATCCCAAAATGGTCCCAGCGTTTACGGCTCTGTATCACTAGTTGTAGAACGCGGTCACTCTGCCGAAAAGAGCGGAGGTAACAACTTCGGGAGGCCAGGGAGAGTTAGGACTATAGTCCTATAGAAAAAGTTCTTTAATAGTATTGACGATTGGTTTCGTCTAGCTACGCTCCTATTTCTGCCCTGCATTTTCTCTCTTCCTTCGTAAACAAAACTTGGCTTTGTATTATATTGAAC
The DNA here is from genome assembly GCF_905115235.1 of Hermetia illucens. Lineage (NCBI taxonomy): Eukaryota > Metazoa > Arthropoda > Insecta > Diptera > Stratiomyidae > Hermetia > Hermetia illucens. The sequence goes on from NC_051849.1 coordinate 149,809,006, forward strand.
AAAGCCGCTCTGTTTTGGCTCCTAAATCACTATCCAATTAATCATGAATTGGATCAATTGGGGCGGTCCGTTATCAATTGTATGTGGGTTTAATGCACCCTAAATGAACGAAAAAGGTAGATAAGACTCCTTCGTTTTCGATTATTTTTTTGCTACCAATAGAATAAAATAAACTCTAGGATACCGTGTGCTGGCAGATAGGAACAGCAAATCTTTGTAAATTCGCTTTTATAGTTTCGAGGTTTTATCATTTTATTGAAGGTAATATAGTTTTCGGATATTTTTTAGAAACAGTATTTCACAAACATGAAGTCCCCAAGGTCAGACAGTGATGACAGAGTACTGTAAATCTGGTTTGACCAGTATGTTCACTCATTTGAAGAAGAAACTGCCGTAAAGGAACACCAAGGGGGTGGTAAAGGTTATGGAAACGCAACGTAAAGGGTTTGCAGAAGGCGGACTAAAGTGTATAGTAACTGAGAGGGTTACTTTAAAGTAGGATTTATTGATTTAGAAAATTAAATAAATATTTTTGCTTTGCACCGCGCTTTTATCATTACTTTTTAAACAGCTCTCGTAAAATGATTTTCAAAACTTTCCTTTTCAAATGTTTACTGTTGTTAAATTCTAGATTTTTGGTAGCATCACTACAACTACTTATTATACTATTAAATAAGTTAATGCACAGAAGATTGACTGTTGAAGGGCTGGTTTGGTTTGTTGTTCTAGCTTACTGAAGCCAAGCCATCCCTCATACCAAAACATGGGATGTGTTCGCTTCTTTACGATCATCTACTTCTGACAACGTAACCATAACTACTATCGACTGTCCTAAGATAAATCATTTCCTAGATATTTTAAAATTTTTCGTCAATATTTTGGAAAACAGATTCCTTGTTGCTGGAAATTTTAATGCCAAGTACGCGTATTGGGAATCCAGCTTGATTATTCCCAAAGGAAGACAATTATGGCACGAGGCATTCGGGTGAATGGTCTTTTTAGTGACCAGTCGAATGGCGAAAAATTTGTATAGTTCAAAAAAAGTCAATGGTTCATTAAGCTATTGTTACTATGAAGCTTGACACAAAAGGCATTTCCCGACTGTTTTCTGTGGAAATCCACCTGAAAGATAAGGGGCTAGGGACCCCATCAAGAATATAAGATGAAACTAGTTGCGAATTCTTTAAAAAAACTTATTCAAGACCTCCTAACCGGTGCGGAGATAAGACGCTTTTCATCAAAAGTCAATTTATCAATCAAAAAGCAGGTTAGTTGCAAAAATCACTATCTCATGCCAGGTAAAATGCTCAAGGGATATCCATATTCAACGTATCTCTTCAATTGGTCACTTTCCCAAGGTGTAGAAGTTTTCAGAAATCGCTAGAATCGTCAAAAGCCGGGAAGACCATTCAAAATTTGCATCTTATGGGTTTATAAATCTGCTCTCTATCCTCTCGAATGTTTAAGCACCAATTCCACTTTTAAAAGATTCACAGAATCGTCTTTGAGATAGGAAACACACTGGAGACTAGAAATTGTTACTCAGCGACCTTTTTTGGTATAGCGTAAGGTATGGCGCAAGGTGTGAGAAATTAATCTCCAAAATACAAAAGAATTATTTCCAGTAGAGACGCGACCGATATTTTGCAATGATTTGACTTGTTACTCCAATCCAATCTTTTGGCTTCCTGCAGTAGGATGGGCGATTCCGTAGCCTCTATAACGACGATATTTATGAGCTACACCACGACTGTCTGGTTGTGTATCAAATATAATTCGGCTCAATAGGTTGCGGTGGGCGGATCACTCAATCCGTATATGTGAGGATGATCCAGCTCGGAAAGTCACTAAGGTCAATACCTATGGAACAAAAGAAAACCTGGCAAAGCCTCAGATGGAGCGATGGAATAAGCCAAAGCGCCAGACGATTTTTGGGGATATCAAATTGATGGAACTCAGCGCAAAAGCGGGATATCTGGAGTTCCATTCTAAGATAGGCCTAGACCGGATACTGGCTGTTGCACCGTTGACGATGACTATTAACATCTAGGATCGACTTTCTACAGTTTGGGTCTACCTAAACTTGATATCCTCAACGTTTGTAGATGCCAGTGTCATTGTAAGGATATACTCCATTAGAAATTAGATTATGTAAAAAAAATATCTGCGAACCCATCTAGGAAAATTTGAAATTGGAGAATTCAGGTAGACGAAATTAAATGTTGTAATATCATCTATGGGGGGTTAAATTTTTCATAAATTATTATGCAGTCGATAAAGTTTACGAATTTTTTTGATGGAAAAATTTATTTAGAATCCGAATTATTGCAGTAATAGAATACTCAGTTTAGATGTTTTCCGATGTTTTAAGAAAGCAGTTGACTCCGTTTGTACTGCGGAGGTTGGTATTGTGTTTCCACTATTTTGAGAACGAAAGGCATGTTAATATCTAATCTACATAAAAATATTAAAAAAGAAACTAACAGATAATCTACATTCTACATAAATACTTGAGATATTATACTGGTTGCTTAACAAGTTATTTCGAAAAAAATGGAGTTCACTCAAAATAAATCTTTACGAAAAAAAAGATAATTTAAAATCTTGAATAACTTGCTTTCTTTCGCTCGAGACTACCAAATCGACCTTCTATATTTCTATAAAGCACAAATTGTAAAAATTCATAGATAAAGAACAATAAACCTTGTATCGAATACGAAACAGTATATAAATTTGCAATATATTCGACCCGCATGGGTGAAACATCTATCATTCCCACTTACACTTTCGGTCGGCGACAGCCTAAGGTTGTACAATAAGATTAATTATCAGCAACTCATAAACAGCACCGATGCCGATATATGATGTTATATATGGAGTAACATATGCCCTTTATCTACGAAACTACGCTAGGCAAGAGTCAATGAGAATATTGGGGCTGCAAGTCTTAAGATATTACAGTTTGAACCAAGCAATAGTGTGACTCAGCAACATTCAAACCGTTCGAATAAACTTCCAACTGCTTTTAAGTTTCCAGAAAGCATTAATCTAACAAAAAGATCGTTCGAAAAGGCGTGATGTAAAACAGCAAAAAGGTAGGAGAAGGGAAACGGTCGCACAAGAGACCTCTCGAACGCCCATGGCACGAAGCGACCTTTTCTTCTCAGATGCATAGCTAATCGATTTAAAGCAATAGAAGCACTTCTAAAAGCCTCACTTTTTCCTTGTGTCTTCAGTCGTGAATATTTTCGGTCAGGCAACAATGGAAAATATCTTGCATCTACGTACCTCGGAAGCCATTCTACATTACTTCTAGGTGCAAATTAATACAAAGACTAATGAACGCTGGCAAGCTTATTATAATCAGGAAGAGTGAAATTGAAATAAACGTGCGAAACTCACAGGCAGAGAATAACCTTCATTTCGGCATGTTTTCAATAAATCTTCCAATTTAACGCTCATTTCCTATTTTATAAAAAAAACTATTAAAAACGATCGCTTCGCACCAAATCTTAAAGTAGCACCCGTAAGAGTACGTCGAAATAATGACGGGCCTTGCAATGATTTTCGACGATCAAGGCTAAGGCAGAACCATCTCCGGTCACGCTCACTTCCATTTCAATTGGAAACTGACCTCAGATAATGAAAGAAGTGAAAAAACTCGACAAGACGATCATCCTCCCGCACAGCACGAACACCTTTCTTGGAGCCTAACGTGAATAGTTTCCCTTTCAAAAACCAAGTCCGTTTGACCCGCATTTTCGCTCTAAGAGTTGACTTGTGCTTCTCATTTTCTGAAGGCTGAGTCCCACATTTGTGATCATTTTCATCAAAAGATCATTTAGAATTTGTCGATGCTGGAACTGTGGTTACTTTTTCTTCAGGTATTTTCCTATTTCATGCTTGATATATTAAGTTTAATGGTAGCTGATTCGGGTTTATTAGGCAAATGCGCTCAAAGGCTTTTGAAAGTTTTATATAAATTCTAAGCTTGACTAAATTAATCAGACAAGGCCATAGAAAACTCGAAGTGGTTTTCAATTGGCAATTGGTCTAGCAGAAATCTGCAAGAAGGTGAAGCGTTGCACCAAGTGTGAAGGGAAAAATCGGATGTAGTGTAAGCTGTGTTGGAGTCCGTCAAATTATAATAGTCATATCATGGAGAGTTCATTTGATCCTATGTAGGTTAACCTGTCGTGACTAGGATCATTATAATTGCATTTGGAGTAATCGCCAGCAGCTTGGGAAAAGGTACCTAACTCGGTTTGAAGTTAACGAGTGAACAAAATGTGGCGTCTTACAAGGTATTATTTGAGGTTCAACACTCTTCAAGCGCTTTTTAATTAGACCGTTATCAGTGAATCGCGGTTAAATTACCATAAGTGCATGTTCACCTGGTGGAGTTACCACACCTGCTTTCGATCTCACATTGAGTAATAGATTTTGATACTCTAGACACATGCAAACCAACCCATATCTGAACGTACATCCGATTTTCTTTTCATTTCTTTTGATGCAATACTACCGATTGCGGTGGCCACAGGCACGAACAAATAAAAACAAAAATAAAAACAAGTTCGAACCATATATGTATGAGCCCATGTGCTTTACGCAGAAAAGTTAAATAATATCATGTCCCCGTCATTCATATTGTCACATAATAGGAGGTAGTGGAGAACCTCAACAACTTAATGCAAACCGAATCGTGAATAATGAAATATAATGTATGTCGGTATAATGAGCACCGATCGACTGACTCCGGCTCAGGTGCAGAAAGAAAATAGTGAAAGACACTATGACATAATACCACTCAGCTATTAGCGGAATCAAGTTTCGTGGCAGGCCAGGAGGGCTCAATGAATTGGCTGTTTCTTCAAGTAAACCACAATCGTACACGCTTGAATGCATGCGTAAATAAAAGAAATTACTACAATATTATATTATTATTCATGAAAAAGAGTTTCTTCTCGGTCTACAGGTCAGTGGAGGAATGGTCAAGTGCTCTTGAGAGCTCTTCACCGTTTTGTATTTATCTTATCCAAAAATTCACATCTGGCGGATGACAGTGTAAAATGAAGAAGTGCAAGAGGTCCCTGTTTTCATGTGATGACCTTAACATGATTTATTAGTAGCGGTACTGCTTTTTTCATGAGTTCATTTTACATGTAAATATTTCATGAAATTTATGTGCGTTGAGTATTAAAACTGTTACAGTACGAAGACCGTTGAGATTGATTTATACGACGGAGATAGTTTATGTTTAGCTTTTTGACGGCCAAATAGTTGAGGTGATTTACTGTGGCGAAAATTGTACATGAACCTTAGTTATTTTAATTAAATTTATTACAGGTTCATATTCTATTCAATAGTAATTGCCAACAAGCAATTTTTCTTCCATTCCGTATATGTTATTTTAAGAATAACTACTGAAGCAGTTATATAACCTAAGAGGAGCAGAGGGACTAATTCGCAAAGGTTGTTGACATGTTTTCCTCCTTCGCTACGCTCAAACGAATGTAGGTGCACAAAATGGCTTTTCATCAAAATTAAATTGGAAGAACATGAACTCTTATGTCAAAGGTATGTCTCTTGATTATGAAGATACACCAAAGGAAAAATTCAACGCGTAGCTGACATATTATGTCCTGGAAGGATTGTGCTGAGGTCTCCTAGTCTTGATCTCCGCATCCCTACTTAATTAAGTAATAAGACTGGGAAGATAGCGTTCAATTAGACAACATAATCATTTTGAACGCAGAGTTTGGATGATCGCCAAACAATAGGTGATATACGTTCGGTACTCACTAGTCATTCAACTGTCCATAGCAACTTTCGTGAAACCATCTTTTCTACGGTATTCCAAAAATTTAGTGACATTAATTTCGAATGACAACGTACTATCAGGTTCTGCTTCAGATTTGGTCACAGTTCGATAGAAACTTTTGGAAAACTTCATCACCGCCTATGGAAGCAACACCTCGTAAAATCCATAGGTTTCTCTGTGGTTTGAAGCATTTTTAAGAGAAAAAGCAAAGATTGAAGAGAAACTGCAAAGCAGAAGGCGTGTACAAAATATTGCTTTCGTTGTACAACAATGGTTGCAAAAATTTTTCGCAGGACTCAAAGAACCATCACTTTTTAGAATCGATTGAAAATGATGATTATTTTTTAGAACTTATCATTATTAGTGATAATTGTCGAATCTTTGAATAACCAAGTTTCAGGGCAGCCCTACAAAAGTTAAAAAGTCGGAAATCAAATTTCCTTTATTTTGCTTTTTCTATAGTCTCGGAAAAGGTGTAATACTTTCTAACGATAGGTTCTTGAAAAATTCCGAATAGGATCACACATGTAAGACTAAACATACATGTCGATCATTGTGCCACCCAGAATCTTCTGCTACTTTAAATTTTTTTACGTTCGTTAGCTCCACTTTGTCACTTCTCTTTGTGGCAAACCAGGTGCGTGAAAGGTCTAATAGATGACTTTTTGCCATAACTGCTCATAACTGCTTTGCCGAAGTTATGGAGACTATCTTGAATATGCAGGTCTTTAGATATGAAAAAAATGCTTGAAGTCATTTTCCAAAATCAATAACAAAAGGAAATCTAACACTTTTTGTAAACTTTAACGTCTACGGCATTTTGAAAACTCGTCAAAAGAAAATATTGATGAGGACAAAATCGACACCCATGACAGTCGTCTGAAAATCAATGCAATTTTTATACCCTCCAATGACTGAATCTCAAAGTATTAACGGCGCCTTCAAATCCTAGCATCCCATTTTGGGAAACAGCAAGTCCGCCTACAGAGACAAAAAGACAAAATCTTTCCACCAACGTATCGTCTTATTCAAAAGTGATGATGGTACGAAATGAATAAATACGTAATTCAGTTAACTCTTAAATGAAAACTTGCGAACTAGAGGGGATTCTCAGAAAGGTGGCACTTTTCTCTCTTATTAGCGAAGAGAATCTTTTGAACCTAAACTATTACGTTTTTCTTTATCCTATCCAATGATAACCAGTGAATGAATTGTGGAGGAATCCATTCTATCGGTCGGCGATTTACTCTCCTTTTTGAACTCCCCCCAAAGGGCCTTACAGGAAAAAACGAAAACCATGTGACTAATGTCGCTATATATAACCATAGTTTGAACAACAAACCCAATGCTCGCTAAATAAAATTAATTTTCGCCTTTAAATGCAATAAAACGGGAATAAATAAAAAATAAATTTCAGCTAGAGTAGTTTGACAGAAATTTTGATGGGGTTGTAGGTTGTAACTTTAAAGCGATTGAAATCATTGACTGGATTGAACCCGAAGCCAGTGAACTAGACTATAATGCTAGTGTAAAACCGCGGCGATTTGTATTTTTGAATGCCTCCTTAGTTGAGAATGGTGATTGATTATTGTGCAGGTATTAAGCTCACTGCAGCAAGACAAGCACGAAGACGAACACAAGCATCCATGACGACTGGAATTCGAACACAAGGCAATGAAATTAAAAGCCCGGCACTGTACCCAATTAACAATCGCGCTATGAATTCGTGTGCTTAGTGTAGCAGATTCTTTTTTAAGGTTTTGTTTGGCTGTACCGATTGGCACGGCAAATTTGGTAGGAAGGTGGGAATTGTGAACACTGATTTTAAAGAGGGCGGGGGTCCTCATACATGCAAAAAGCTCAAATATATCTACATAAGAAACAAACCAAACCTTCAATACCTGAAGCGTCTAGCTTCCGGTTTCCTGACTTGTTTTGCCCTGCAGATTATGAAATTTCAAATTTGCAAAGTCTAAATTAATGATATCTCAAGGAAACGAACTGTCAATTAAACTATTGCGAGCACAACAAAGCCTGTCTGTTTTGGCTCATTCGCGGAAACATTTACTTTTTTCTTCCAACTTAAAAAAGTCTGAGGATGGAATGCTTGAAAACTCAAGAGCATGGAAGTTCTTCTCCAGTTCTTATAAGTTAAAACCGAAGTAATTGAAGAGCGGTTTTTCACTTATCAACGTATTGTGACTGGCGATGAAAAATGGACGCAGTACAATAACTTCAATCGTAGAAAGTTCACGCATTTAGGTTTATGCGCTGTTTTTTGTGGGATTGGCGAGGTAGTAGCACAGTCGTGTAGGCCTCCGATCTAACACCAATCAATGCATACAGGAAAACCCCGATGTGGAAAGGATACCAACTTGACAGAATCTGTTTTGGGCTTTCGCATTTTATCGCAACGTAAGTTCCAATCAATTTAGATAAACTCTTAATTGATGGATGTAAAGCGGTCTTTTTGAAATCGAGGATGATGAAACGTAAGAAAATGAAACTTAATTTAGAATAAAGTTTCCTTCAATCCCCATGTCAAAGGTAGGTGGTTACTTCTCATTCCAAAAAATTGAAGAGAATAAGCAACCTTCTACCCTAAAATTTGAAAGGGCAAGGATCCTCTCTTCCAAAAATTGAAACTAGGAACAACTTGCAGTTACTTCCAATCACTTTCGCATTACAATGTCTGTTATCAAAGTGTGGCATCTATCATTCCCTTAGCAACAATTACGAAGGAATCGTTTTCTGTGATTGAGGATGGTAACTCACAGAATGGGATTACGTAGACTACTTAGTGAAAGTAGACGGTTACCAATTTTATTTTAACTAAATGCGAAGCGTGCTTCTTTAGGAAAAAGGCTACTGTTGAACAAAGATATGCACCAGCCTTCTGCTCCTCAATTTAAAATCATCTTCGCGATGAAGCATGTCTTGTTCATATCTATCATATAAGCCAGTAAAACCAAATTCCACTTGTACTTTAGATATAGTGAAAGCATCAACAACAACAAGAGGGATTAATGAAGAACGTTTATCTTTTGCTATTTTGACCAAAAGGAAGTGGGAAATTGCACAGATTAGAATTTACAGGATAGACCCATGTTACAGGAAGTCATTAGAAAACTGCAGAAGTGTATGGAACATCATCAATAATCTGGGAAAGAGCACAAAACTCAGTATCATTGCTAAAAACTTTTATATTATATAAAGTACTGTGGGGAATGCAAAAGGTTTTAGTTTATATGTAAGATCCCGTAAGGTTGGGGTTATCAAGATATTGAGAGAAACAAATGAAAATAATAAAAAAAATTATAAAATCCTAACAACATGATTTTATTTAATATTCAGTGTCTTACTATCTACCAATTGGATATCTTTTGACTTTCTCTCAGCCTTGAGTTTGTAATAAGTCTAGACTTGGCTTGTTCGATCAATCAAATGACTGGAATTTAGATTTACCAATGAACCTATTGGCTTTCCAAGCAGTGGTGTGAATACTGGTATAAAAAGATTTCTTGTCCTTTCCTTTTCAAAATCTTTCTCTTGAATTTATCTCAGAGTAAATCGAAATACGACTAACAAAGCCAACATGAAAACAAAAGGGTTTGGATTGGATTATTAGCAAATTTCATTATGTTGCGACACAACTGGTGATGAAAAAATAATTTCTTTATGAAAAAGAGATTACTTTGCTAAAACAACACTCCATACTCTAGATAATTGTAACCTTCATGTAGTCAGTCCATTGAAAGATAATAGAATAGTGAATAAATTAGCGGATGCCAAGAATTGTTCATTTCTTTGTCTATTTATTCCTTGGATTTTTTCAGTGGAGATCATCTCGTTAAGTTCATATGGAATGATTTAATCCAAACTACAGTCGTTATGAATTATGTAACATTTGTTTAAAAAATGGAAAATTACGTCCATTTTTTCATGTCTGGTGCTAAGGGACAATAGCAGTTGGAATGTGCTTGCAAAAAAATAATAAATTTGTTTCCAATTTAGCAGTGAATAAAAAGGGCATAATGACTATGTTTAATAAACAACATGAATGAAATAATTGCTTCATGTTTGAATAAAAATTCATGGATATGTACGTATTATATGAACATAAAGCGAAGAAGCTGGCATTTTGTTTTGAACAAAATTTGTAAACCAACTGTCGCTACTGAAGAACAACAATTGGTTAAGTAAACATAATCATGCCACAATTGATGGGTGACCAAGAGCTGCATTCCCCGGGAATAAAAGCATTCAAGACATATCTCGTATCTAAAGGGAAACTTGTACTGCTTTCATGATTCCTTTTCACCTATCAATTTATTTAGGGATATCTATCATGGCTATTCAAACAATAATTGAGAATCATTCAGTGGTTAGCTCATTTGGCGATGATTTCATAATTAAAATTTTAGAAAGAACCAAGATCTTCACAGTGTGTCCAGTGATAAAGGGGTTTTGAAAATGTGAGGCCTTGAGCTATACTAAACAGCAACAGTTACTGTTATTGTTACTCTCAGAATGTTAAGTCAGTCGTTGCCCTCGCCTTTGGAACGATAGCGAGAAGTATTAGGTGAATGCATTAGTGAATTCTTACGGTCCAAACCCTAAATTAGAGGTAAGTATGCTAAAAATTCAGCCACTTTCCTATCCGACGTCTCGGCTCGGAAAAAAATCATAACTGTGTGAACGCCATATTTATTGCAACGAAAATTACCATCTTCTACTCCTCCGAATGCAAATATATAAAACGAAGAAAGGATTTTAGAAAGATGTTTTATAATATTGCATAGTGTCTAGATGCCAATCAATGGCAGATTGAGATTCGATAATTAATCACAGATTGGTAAGAAACCCATCCTTTAATTTTCTTTTGTAACCCACAGGAAAAGGGAACAAGTTGGGCTTGCTTTCGGATGCAGTACCAGGTTAAACTGCATGTGGCTTTTCCGGCATTCCGTTCTTCTGAAATTACTAGAACGCTCTATTGTGTATAGGAAGTGGTCCTTTTAAATTGATGGTCTAATCCTCACCTATTTTATACGTTTGCAGGGCCCGTTTAAAATTTGTACAGTTTCGTCACGATTTCAGTTGTATTTGGATTTTGGGACCCGTTGCATCGAAGTTGATGCAAGCGAATTTAGTACAATGACGTGTGTGGGAACCAAGCCCCAAAGACCCTACCTAACTTTCCAAATTAATGAGCGGGTGTACATTTCGATGGATCTTAGGTTGGAATGCAAATGACAGAATAATAGTCAATCTTCCACTTGTGATGTATAGCTCTACCCTTGTGACTTACAACAACTCGAGTTAATTATGTTATCTTCCTCCGCTTTTCGGTTCATTAAAAAAATTTCTTCTCATGTTCGCCGCCATTTTCTCTGCAATTAATTTTGTTGGCGTATGCATAATCTTCAGGACATATTCCGAGAAGTAAAAGATTGGATTGGATAAAAATTTGGAAAAGGGCTGGCTTCACAACTTTGTATAACTATAGAGGGTCCAAAGGAGACATCATAGATTTTCTCACTTCTAAGGTCTTTGCAACTTTTTGGTAGAATTAATTACTGAAAAGTTGAGTCAACTTTTCAGTCGATTAAGCTTTTTTTGTGTTAAAGATGATGTGATCTCATCATCCACAGAATCCTATGCACCAACACCTGATAAATTGCCACTTTACAAAACTGCAAATCTGTAAAAAAAAGTAACGTTTTCCAGCTTTTTAATCTATTTTGTGCCATAGGGGGGCATAGCATATCAACCATATCTAGTCGTTATTTCTATCGGTTCCTGGCAGCCTACGCTTCAGCCTCCCTTTTTTCCGATAAGTTTCTACTTTTCCCCTACTGTTCTGTATCTAGCTCTAGGGAATCGCCCTAGTCCTAGAATAGTCGGTTCCTCTTTATGGCATAATACTCAATGAAGTTGTCGCCCTTTCTCAATGTTTATCTATCCACTGCCATTTCCACTTTTTGAACGACACGTCCACGGGTATGTGGGAATACAAATGCGAATTTCTTCATTTATTAGTGCCTTAGGCCAGAATGCCCCGTCGATGCGGTTCGGATATCAGTTGCTTTCACATAATAGTGGAGTCCATTTAGCGTCACAAAGACAATATTGACGGGGAATAGCCTGAACTTGACGTTGGTGTTTTCATCCTGGGAGAAAGAGAGAAGTTAAGAACCGAGTTCATGACTTTGCTTGAATTGACACTTTTGTATCAGTGAACTAATAGCAGTTCCATTCATATGATGATTAACTGAATCTTTACAAGCGGTCTCAAGCTTTTGAGGGTCTAATAAACGATTTTATCACCATTTTGTTCATTTTCGTTGGTGAACGATTTGAAATACAAAAAGCATTCGTGGACATCACTGCAAGATGAAACCATCAGTCATAGTATGGAGCGCAATGTACTAAAGATTGGTCGAAAAAACTTATCCTCCAGACATGCCTAGAAATAGGAACTCTTTGGTTCATTATTGCTCAAGAAATTTGTGACGGTTGCCGATATTGCATTGGCAGAGCTTAGGGAGTCATTGTACAAAATTGGCATGGAATTCAAAATTATTGGCTTTTGTACACTCCTTTCCAGAATTACCAATATTTTCGCATTTCGGGGCATGCTTTTATTATATTTTGCTTATTTCAAAGAATAAGAAAACTTGTTTTGAATCAAATCTCGAGGACAGTATTTATCTAGCAAAAAAGACAAAATTTTAGCCTAACTGAAAAAAAAAGTTACAAATGAGTAGCAAATTTGTTGGAAAATTTTGGAAGGCATTGATATTATGAGTTTGATGCTCACAGTTGAAACGAGGCAAACAATTCAAAGAAAACCTTGTGTGAAATTAAGACTGAATTGCAGTTAAATGAGTGCATTTCCAATGTCTATTATATGGCCAAGTGTTATCTACGAATTCAGAGACAGCATTTTATTAGTGCGCTTTGATATTTATAGTGACGTAAAAATGGGGGGATTGAAAACACTTTTTTTTAAATTAAACTTCGCATAAATTTGCGGATAACGAGTATTTTAATGTACGTGAATAAAAGAAGGAAATAACTACTGAAGCAGAGAGCAACTACTTGAAATACTGGCTACCAAATCTCTATAAAAATGGGTCTTTTCACCAAATACTATATATCTGTGGATAAATACTATTGAAAGGGGTCGGTTAGAATTTTCTCAAGCGAATCTTAGTTTCCTAGGAGTGGGAGAAATAGAAAAGCGTCGCTTAAATAAAACCACTCAGTTGAAAAATTTGAAAATATGTGATGATGCGCCTATATGATATCTAGTCCTCAAAATACAACTCATGCCAATATTTGCTCAAATAAAATTAATGTTGCAATTGTACATTATTATATTTTGGAAATTTTCTGGAAATCCCTTAAATTCATCTTATAAATATTGCTCTATATGGTGGTGCATATTGGATAAGCTTCATACTAGATGGAAATCCTGTTAATATTAACGAAATTATATTACGTCAAAGTTTTCGCGGAAATCTACTATTGAGACATATGCACATACAAGTGCTAAGGTTCTGACTTACTAATAATGTATGCATTCATGGAGTACCCAAATAATCTTACATACAAAATGCATGAAATTTTTCATTCCCACAGCTCTGAGTTTCCGATTTACAATTTTTCAAAAAGTGGAACTCAAACTCATTAAATATTCAGCAGAGTTTGAAATTTTCTAAATTTTTATTAATTTATGTTGACTAAATATAAACTATTAAAACGCAAAAAGTAAGAAAAATTAACATTTTATACAATAATTTAAGACAATGTATATCAAATTATATAAAATATACGTTCTAAATATAATAATTTGCCACATAATTTGCTCATTAAATTTGTTTTTAATTTAATTTAGAAATATATACCAGGACCAAACCCCAAAATATTTAGTGGGCTATATTTACGAAAAGCTATGTACTCCAATACGATGTAGCTATCTTATCAAAATCGGTGCAAAAGCAATTGAACATTAAAGTCATTATCTGTCGCGGTTTTCCTTGTTTAGAGTTGGGGAAGTCAAGTGGATCTATCAATTACTGCGAATGTATAGCCTATATGTCAATAAAAATTGACATGCTCATTCGCAGCAGAGTATGTGAGTCACTCCAAAATACATAACAGAAGTGTATTTAAAAGAGGTGTACATTTCTAAGAAAGATACCGGAGACCGGTACCAGCGGCTCGTAGACATATAAAATGCATGTGTGTCACATTGTATTGTATGTTCCAAATACGAATACAATTGAAGAAATTAAAGTAGTCGAGGGATATCAATAAATTAGTTTTATTTAAAAAAATATCTTTCAATGTGGGATGTATCTAAATTTAACTAACCGCAACAGCCTTTACAAGATCAATTTATTTTTTTAGTTTACCAAAACTGATGAAAACTCGCCACTTTTGAGTAAATTGTTAGCCGCGAAATATGCTTTGCAGGTTTATTAAAAAAAGCCATTGGAGGTCAGTTGATGTTGTGAAATAATTTGGGATTTCCAAAATGACGGATTCAAATAAGAGGGAGTTTTAATTGAAATTATAAAGCTAAATTAGATAAAAAATTCCTGAAGGTCATTGCTTTTGTTGATGTAAATTTCATTAAACTTGAACAGATAATTAGACCATATTGATTAGTTTTCACTAATTTTTGTGATAATTGAATAGTCTGCCTCTGTGGTACCATATTCACATTTTACTAACTAGCTACCTTTTTGAAAGAATTGGCTTTGGTTTCTAATGAAGTGAATTTTAATTAAATAGCATTGGGATATTCGATTTAATAGGCTTTTGTTTATATTTGATAGTTATGATTAATATGCATTTATGAATATCATCAAACTTAGAGGTCTGAGAAACGACTTTTGTTAGTTTATATAACTCGGCTTTCATTACAAATTTCCCCTAGTAGGTCAAATATTTTTGATTTTCGTTGCAGTTTCTTCTAGAGAAGGAATTCTTTTGAAGTTCGAGCCAGTTTTGGTGTCAATATAGGTATATCAACTGCAACGATAATTTTACCCTACAATTTAAATGAAAATTCCAATCTTCGAATATAACGCCTGAGATTATTCTCCTGGTTGATAATTCCCATCAAATTTTTCATTAAGATACCGAAAAAAGCGAAAGGGAAGAATATAACGTTGATTAAGGACTACAGGCTGAAATAACTTTTACAAAGCAATGAATTGCAAACCGAACTAGCAACATTTATGAAGTAAATAATTTCTTTCCTAGTTTCCAGTAAAGTTAATTTCTTTACAATGACATACACCTTATAGAAAAACCATAGTCTGTTTTTCTATATTAAAGCTTGCATAAATATCAAGACCCCATTTTCCCTCCCTCGGTATCTAAACTTAATTGCATCTATCTATTAGATATTAACGATAAACTACCAATTAATCATTTTTAAGCCTCCAGCGATTGTTCATATCCGCTTATATGGTACTCGTATATTTCACAGAATCGCAGAAAAAAATTTCTCTAAAGCGCTAACTTTTCAATAAAAAAAATAGCAACGAAACTGCCATTGATACTAGTTGCTGCAAGCAATGATAGAAGTACAATATATAATAGAAACCGTACGCAAACATTCCAGCATTCCGCTTGATCTGCATTGATTATATGCGCTTACGATGAAGTCAAAAGTATCTGGTCTTAATCAGCCGCTCCATTGAAAAGATATTCTCACAAATATCACTTTGGATTTTTGCCTGCAGATGCAACACGAAAGGCACACTGACAACATATCTTTGATATGGATATAGGTTTTTATCTAAGATCTTCCAAAAGTTGGCGAAAAAAATACACATCTGTATAAAATGCAGAAAATATGAGCCGATTGTTCTCTACATCTGTTACTTTCGGATAATACTATTTAGTGTCTACGTAGTCACTTTCACTGGTTTTCTGAATTCCATTTATTTATATTTATTTTTGTGGTTATTGTTCGGTTGACCATTGTGGTCACAAGGCCCAATTCTGCATCACATATATAAAAGAAAATGCAAAATATTTTCACATATGAAAATGAATATTTGCATTTTTATTATGAACTTTTTGTCCATTTGAATTTTTAACTTCCGCCTGTTGGGAGCGGCCGAATAAGTATCATGAGAAAGAGTCAAACAATATGTATAGTTTCTCAAAATTTCAAACAGAAAAATTTTAAGTGGTAAATGCTCAGATTTAGAAATATGTGAGAAATATGAATGGAAGTTGTTATTATATTACTAGGAAAATCCAGAATTAAAAATATATTTTTCCAGATTAAAGGTTCATAAATATATAGTTTTTCCTTGAAACATATTATTGCCAATTAGTCATATTTAACAAGTTCTCAATTCTTTGTTTCAGGTCATAAACCATATAATGGTAAGTTGCTGAGAATAAATATTTTATAGAACTAATGTAAGTACCGCTGGAACTGACCATCTCGCGGTCAAACCAACCAAAAAATAATTGAATAAATGATATTGAAACTGCAAAGCCTACCTTAATTTTTAATATGGCTTGTAAATAAAACCAAGATATGGACCTCTATTTCCTAGAAACCCAAGGAAGTAGAACATGGCAATAGATTTTGGTATATCGCAGCCAAAATTTATGACTTACTCGGAAGGTAAACTGGAGTATAATTAGGTGGTTTTTGGTTCAGAATGTCAGAAAATATGAGGTCATGCTTTTCAACGGGCCGTGGATTCATATACGTGGACATTGATTGCTGAGATTTATTTTGCTAATATTAAGGAATATTATGCAAAATTTTTCAATATTTTGGTGTGTGAACTGCCTACATATCTAAATCGAGAATAAGGTAATTTAAGAAGTATGATTACCCGGTGTCTTTGGGAAATGACTTCGGTAGAGTGGGCAAGGGTCACATATTTTTTGGAGCTCATACCACAAGCCCTGCGGCTTTTCTGGAAAATATTAGGAGCAAAGGTAGAGTTAATAATGTATAAGAATTAATTTAATGGACAGACACAGAAGACTTAGAAACATAAAATATGCATAAAATACATACAAAAGAGAATAAAAGTCCGCTAAAGGAAAGGAAACGAAATTGAACAAATCAAAGATAAACATATGATTTGGGATAACGGTTTTATCTTTTAGGATATTTGGCAGTTGACTACCGCGGCTTTTTAGTGGGGATATTTTATATTTCCAGACAGTAAGATGTTAGATTTGGCAGAGTGCCTATGGCCTCGTCATCATCGGGTTTAAAATCTACATCGTTTGAAGCGAATCCCCCCCTACTACTACCAATCGCGGGGCAACATAATTACTATCAAATTTTCAGTAGAACAATGCGTAGCATCACAACCACAGAAAATTAATAAATATTTTATATTTTTAATTATAGCTGCCTGAAAATTGATGAGTTTAGGGCAGTGATAATCGGGGAGAAACTTTTTTGGAATGAACATTGGAAAAAGTAACGTTTCTTGAAATTAATTCTAAAATAAGGCGTTACAAAAAATTAATTTTTTTAGTAATGGATTAAGGGGGTGGTAGGGGAACTAGCAATTTTTGACAAAGATGTGTCAATCATAAAAATGCGATCTTGTGCCAAAAGACAATTAAATGAAATTTTCAGGCGACTCTGGAGCAAGTCAGTGGAAATTCGGGGTTTTTTGTAAACCATGAGATCAGCAGATGCTAAAACTTTTGACAACGCTCTTTATGCTCGATCCAGTCCTTTTGTGGATATAATCTTAACGAAGTTTTCAATAACTATCATCATTTGTAACGCTTTCAGTACATCTATTCGAGTGTTATATCATTTCAGCGCTCCCCAAGGGGAAATATTGTACTAATTACTCTTTGATTTGAAATGGCAGGTAAACCGTTTTCATTTGTCATAATGAAGGATAACATGGAATATTTATAATTAAAATACTAGGCCGTGATAATTTAATGAAATTCAGTTTAAAAACATCCTTTTGGCTATTCTCATTAGCATCTATCGAAGAATTCGAAATATTAGTAAAATTTTGGCTATACCTAAATTTGTCTTTATCATGACTTGATTTGGATTTTGTTTGGCTTTTCCTAAAAAGGATTAATTAAGCTCGCCGCACTTTGGACCTTCCATATGAGAGGCTTATTACATTATAATTGAGATTGTCATATTTCGGCAAGCCTTATTAGGCCCACATTCTTTTTTTGCCATGCTTAATTGAGATATTTAAGCGGATGATCTTTGGCATAAATTTCCTGAATGCTAGAAATGACCACTGGATAGGGTTAACTCCACTTGTAGCGCATTAAATACGACATTTTGATGAATGTTTCTTCAGAAAAGTAGAAAGTTTTTTGACTGATCACTTTCAGCGAATTTTCTTATTGAAAAATATTACACAGCTATGCTGCAAATGGTCTCAAAAAAAAATGATTTTTTTTGTTTTGCAATGACCAAAATGATTTTGAACTGAATTATCTGAACCAAAAGATGTCGATGGATTCAATTATGTAACAGAAAATGATGGAAGGATTTAAAAGATACGATTTTTTTACTTGTCAAATTAAAATGGTGGAAAATACAAAGTTCTCAACCGACATGAAGCAAACAGTTGGCATTTTTGAGAATATACTTTGAACTAAGTTAAACAATAAACATCTTTTTTCTAAAAGAGTGTTGAAGATATAACATTCCGAAAAAAAAATTGAGTTGACTAATTGAAGAAATCTAAGAACGTAAGAAGCTTACGGGTTTTAAAGGAAATTTATTGAAACACTGTTCGGGGGAGAAGTCTGTTGGGGAGTAGAGTCAGAGAGTTCCTTGTTGTTCATTTATCTGCGTGCGTCTACAAATACTCGTATGTCGACGGTCTCTTAAATTTTCCTCTGCAGGACTAAGCGTTCACAGGTAGCAAGCTAAATGTGAAACTATAAAGAGAATCTAAAACGTCTGTAACTTAACATACTAATTAAACGGGAAGACTCACTCTCCTCCACCTG
This sequence comes from Hermetia illucens, assembly GCF_905115235.1. Taxonomy (NCBI): domain Eukaryota; kingdom Metazoa; phylum Arthropoda; class Insecta; order Diptera; family Stratiomyidae; genus Hermetia; species Hermetia illucens. The sequence continues at coordinate 149,827,841 of NC_051849.1, forward strand.
CATAATCACCGCTCCTTCAACATATCTTTCGCGGTTCAAAATATTCCCCACGTCTATGTACACATTTTTCCTAGCGTTGTTTCTTATCCCTTTCTTCGAAACGGCTTGTTAGATTTATAACGAACCAACGGTCTGAAAAGGGCATTCTAGTCGCACTGATTTCAACTTTGAAAACAATAAAAAATCAGAAGGAACCAGCTCTGGTGAGTAAGATGGGTAGGGAAAGAGTTTCTTCTGATTTCTGATGCAAAACTGAAAAACCGATAAAACTGAGTGAAGTTTTGTCTCGGGACAAATTAGATCCCTGATACAACATCCGCTCCGGTATTCACCACATCAACACCCTACGGATCATTTTGGAACAGTGCATCGGCTCTTCATCGATTTCGAGAAAGGTTTTAATAGTGTGAACCGGGAGTGCGGTGCTCTACGCAGGAAGGGCATTCTGGAAAAGCTAATAGCTATTATCAGAGCGACATATGATAGCGCAGAATGTCAGATGATGCACTGAGGTAAAATCTCAGGATTTTGAGGTCCAAAGCGGAGTCCGCCAGGGCTGCATCTTGTCACCGATATTATCTCTTCTTGTTATCGGTGATGTTCTTCATGCTGCCTTGCCCGGAGAACGTGGAAGAGTTCAATGGACTATAATATCTTTCCTGAAACACCTCGACTACGCTGATGACATCAGTTTGCTCTTTTACCGGGCCATGAACAATGGCCGAATGCCAAGAAGCAGGTGTAGTTGGACTGCGGATAAACACCAACAGAACCAATGTTCTCAGTCTAACAGATCGTTGCATCCTCTCTATCTGAATTAATGGCATCGAAGGTGGAATGCAGTTATCTCAACACCAATATCTAGTTGAGACTGTTCTGTCTTAGTGTTGGTATATGGGAGTAGCACATGGCAAGTGATTCCACTGACATCTAAAAATTCCAAACCTTCGTGAACACCTGTCTGCGACCTATTATCGGAATACGCTGGCCTAGCACAATTACAAACGAAGAACTTGGCTGGCGCACAGGGCCTGGCACTCGTAGGCGGAGGTGGCAGTGGATAGATTACACATTAAGGAGGGATAAGGGGCAATGCCACAGGAAGTTACACCGTATCTATGGTGAGGTAATTGTGGAAGATTATGAAGGAAATACTCATTAAACCAGCTAAAGAAATCGTGATGGGGGGGAGGGGGTCTGACATGACCTGTTTATGAAATGTTTGGCAACTTGAGATTCTCTTAAAAATGGTTTGTTTTGTATGTGGGGGGACAAGAAATACTATTGACATTCCGTCGATAAAAGCACTAAGTGTAAATTTTTCAAAATTTCACACTCAACTTCATAGGAAATTAGCATTCTCTCCGGGAAGACTCTTCACTCTCTCTTTGCTTGAACGTCCAATACAAAATTCCATTCAAGCCAGTATTGCTGCAATCATCATATTAAGAAAACTAATAACGGCCGATTGCTTCAAATTAATGAAGATAATCAACCTGTATATAGTAAGATTAAAGTATAGAACACAAGGAATGCCTTCGCTGTTAAGTTCCGAAATTGGTGAGAAGACGACGTTAGTAAAAGGGCTGGCCTTGGTGATCTAGATCGCTGAATGGTTTTGATTGGAAACCAGGGTTCTATATAGGTCGCTTTGTTTTCGTGAATGATGTCAAAGCAGATCAACTAAAAATTACTTCTTTCACATTTTTATATCTTCATTCACGACATCAGTTGATGACATTGAATTAATTTTGCTCAAATGCCGTCGATAATTAAACCAATTTAAGATTGTCTCAACTTGTTGGGCGCATGTCTCTTAAACAAAGCTTTCTATTGAAGCCTCAAGATTTCTACGTCCTTGGTAAATTATTACTGTTTCAACTAATCAACAAAAACAGCTAAAACCAGATCAGTCCAATAACGGATTCTACATTCTTTTTCAACCTTGATAGCTTTTTCAAACAATTCAAAAGAATAATTACCAACTTCTGATAAAGTCGTAGATCTCTATTTCGCACATCCTTGCCCATAGCTATCATTTGCTGATTATGTTTAATTAAACGAAATTTATTTTTTGCGAAAAAAATGGTTGCCAAAAACATTTATGTTGTTTCGAGGCACTAAAACATCAGACAAATTAGGAATAGAACGAAAGAAGATCCGGGTTGTCAAACTGGTTTCCATAAATCTAGATCATCCAGTTTCTTTTATGGGAAATTCATATAAATTATTCGGTCTGTAGGAAAATGTCGAGAACGGTTTTTGAACCGTAAAATATATGGTTCTGAGAGGATTGATTCGTTAAACGAGTTCTCAAAAAAGGGGAAAGTGTATGACGAATGCAGTGATCGTGTGTTGTTAGTTTTGCTGGTGCTTAAAATTGGATTAAAAGTTGAAACAGGAATGATTGGCCTTGAGTGTAAATCATGCTTTCATTTATTCGGTGAGTTCCTTTATCTTATCTATTTTTATAGATAACCAATTTGGATCAATTAAATGCTATTAATCAGTGTGAGAGTTGAATTTGCATAACGGATTCGATTTTCAAGGATTAAAATCGGCTGAGGCTGACAGCTTACGTCAGCTGGCATCATCATATCCAAAAGCGGATAGTTTCAAATATAATGCAAATTTGAAATGTAGTTTTGTTGCTCGACCGGCTATCCTTGATGATATTGTTCAATTTATATAGTTCGGCCTAGACAGCAACATCACCGAATGGTCGATACTGTTCTTGATGATGATTCACTTTTAAATTGAAACGACCAAAATAAATTTATATTGATTACTGATCAAGTTGGGTAGAATTTGGTTAAATTCGGAATAGTCGTTCTTGGTTCAGTTTTTTTGAGCAGTGATGCACTCACATTTTCAATATGAAAATCATTTGAGCAACGAAATTATTTTTTTGTTGTTTGGTAGTGATGGTGAAACGACTAAACGAAATTAACTAAACTACGGCACGCTTGTGAAAAGATATCACAATAATGTCAACGAACTTGACCGGATCCACAAGTTTCCTTTTCGTCTAATTGACACCCGAAAATAGAAATATTCATATTGTTATGCCCATCATGAAAGCAAGTAATACTCGATTAATCGGCGATAAAATCCCATAAAATGTAAATTCTATCGTCAAATATGTAAATTAAATAATTCAATTCTTTGTATTATATGCAAAATATAGCAAGTTTGCCACGATTAATGTCTTCAAGTCAGTTTGGTAGGCAACGCAAGTTCTATGCAATGTAGCCACGGACGCATGAATACATACATCGATGTTCATATGTTTTCTTAAACTGGATCCTCCTCCTTCTCCAGTTCAAGGTCTTAAGTGCTATCACCTCAACAGTATTGTCCATGTTAATCACCCGCGATCATGGGAATTTCTCGATTGTGGCCACTTGTATCCGGGAATCACATTTTTATTACCGGAATCTGAGTTGGCGGATTGGAAACTCGACTGAAATGTAACCACGTCGTCTGTATGGATAATTAAGGTCCATTGTTTCATCAGTCTTTCATAGTTAAGTTTCTTGAGGGCGTGTCACTGTGCTGGTTCCAAAATCGTTTAGGTATCGAAAACTAGCTTCTGTTGCTCAAGTTGACCTCAAAACATGAGATACAACAAAATATTCTAATCGCAGCTCAAGGACCTTGAAAGCAAAAGTGACTTCCACAAAAAACGTCTCATCTCGTTTCATCAATGTCGTCACTCGTGATCAATATCACTCGAGATCCACCAGATCTATGTAGGAGATTCACATTTTTTGCAACCTGCTGGTGTTAGAAAGGTGTGTAATCCATGAGCATATACCAATATGCAGAAGAATAAGTCGTCCGTCACTTCCGATCCGGTTGACTATACACCTATATATCAAAATCCATTTTTTTTCTCCACCATCCGCTGCTTTGGATTTCTAAATAAGTCAATTAAAAACTGGTTGCCATTTCCATATCGAGTCCGCATATATTTCGTGTGCTTGGTGTTGGTATCGCGGGGGATCTAGGTAGGTTTCGCCAGTTATTTTTTTATATTTCACTTTTAAATTTATGCATACTATGTGATAATGTAAAAGGTCATCCGCTAGTGAAGCTGATGATTACAGTCGATACAGATTTTATTATGTAGATTTTTCTTATTTTGAAATCTGAAAAAAGTTGACTCGTATAACTGTTATCAGTGGATTATGATGTGGCCTGAGTTTAGAAATGGGAATGCACAAGGTGACAAATGCAAAGTAGACCTCTAACGCAATTTTTTTAAGCTGTCCCGATTTTTTTCTAAACTTTATTCAGGTCACTTTTGTTTTTATTTTATGCATAAGGGGCTTTTAAAGTTTTTTCTACACTTTTTATAATTAGTTTGGTTATCAACATACTTTTATTGAATAATTAACACATTTGCACTTGTTTCGATACACTCACTGTGCGGACATTTTTATTGGTGTGTCCGGTTTAGGGATTATTGCTAATTACAGGTCATGCGTTTGTTGATTGAGTATCAATTGATCGCATATCGATTGATCGCGTCAGTTCACTAGATTGGACGCACGTATAATTGGTCGCGCACATTGCATGTAAATTCACTTATTAAAAACTGCACATGCAAAAACATAAATTGATTATGAATGCAACGAGGAACGTGCCTTTCTCCATCAAAATTCCATCGCCGTGCATTATTTTCGATCAATGATCGATGCAATATGGGCGTTTGTAATCAAATTCCCAGAAGACGTAATGGCCCATTAAGTTATTATCCAACTAGCCACTAGTAACACTTGCAAAACACCTTCAGCATGATCACCGAACCATCCGATTATCCATCAAGATCACTCACCACAAGAAAATGGGTGATGGTTGGTACAATTTGCTTAGAAAAAAAAAATTTTTGTTTTCACTTACCTAATACAATTTTCTGGATCTCCATCGCAATCCGTGTTACAACGGAACCGTTCCCACGATAGCCACCCCATAGGTGGTGTACGGGCCAGTCCATTGTCAAGGGCACTTATTTGATTGACTAAACTAAATAATCCAATTAGTGCTACAAGTATTCCTACTAATATCACAGAAAACTTCGGTGGTCCACTGTTGTGAAACATTGTTATACCAAATTTCTAACAATTTTTTCAATAAAAAGTATCTAAAATCTGTTTTTTGGCGTTTGGTCCGAAAAAATCCTGATTTCGATCTCAGTTCCACCTGTAATGAAAAAAGATTGAAAGAAAACCGTTAATAAGGCCATTCAAGCACTAAAATAGATATTGAAAACGCATCTTTTCAATTTTTTCCAAGAAAAAATTTAAACGGACACTTTTAAAATATCTTTTTCTAAGCCACTATCAAAATTTTAAGAAAAAGTACATTCACACTAAACTAGGGAAAAATTGAACTTTACTTCTTAACAGTTTGCGGGTTGTCTGAGATCTGTTAAGACAAACTATATTGTGATGATCAAGAGGACAATCTCTAAGCGCAGATAGCTAACTAACAACCGACCGACGTCCAAATCATTGGACCACACCGTACCGCACTGGCTTCCAGCTCGTAATCTTGAACAGTATCTGAGCCAAGATATGGTGAACGAGATATCTCATGGACGCGTTGCTGCACCAAACAATCTACCACTCGGATTTCAAGAGCTGTAGGTTATTTGAAAAGATCACATCCATGTATCTGTTGTTTCTGCTGGTAGTCGCGCGGCAGTTGATCACTTTCCTCTCACCAAGTTACTCTTTCATCTTCACTAATGGAACGGTATTTCGCCAGCTTTTCGGCCGTTCCTTCTATATTTGTTTTGTCACCAAAGTGTAAGAGGGCGGGAGATTCACGGTGCGTAGCTAATCGTATCAATCAAATAATTGAATAATAAACACAATAAAATAATCGGGCGACCCACTTGACAAACTCCTCTTGCCTAGGAGAGTGCGAGCCGAATGCATTCGAAGCAGTTACTCATATCAGCACTCTTTGTTTTGGAATTATCAGCAATTGCTGTTTTGTTACTGATAAGAATTCTGATAAGGCGCTTTTTGTTGTTAATAGATGGTACCGCATATTTTCGATTTATGTTTGAAATTCCCCTCATTTGAGATCACGGAAACTGCGCATTATTCACGAGCAGGCCAGTGTATGGGCAACATGACCACTTCAAAACCCATCCGTCTGTACTTATGCAAGATAAAGATATACGAGCGTCATAAATACGACACTTTTTTATGAAGACCATCATTTGTCCACACATAACACATTTAATCTTAATATAATTTCAAATCAAAGATACGCCGGCCACTGAATGAGATCCCGTGGAAGCAATCGGTCCTGGAAAGTAGCTTTTTGAATGCATTCTCAATTAGTTATAAAAATATCAAAATTGAATAAATTATATCTAATGGTGCTTCCAGCATGAATAGCAAATTATGGTGGTTTTTGATTTTTTGCTTTTAGATATTTTCTGCTGTAGCGGAAAAAGAATGTCGAGTGGATAAAGAGGACTTTATTTGAAAGGGAAATTCAAACTTGTTTACGTAGAAAAGATATCATGCATCAATGAATCTTTGACGGAGTTTTGAATACGAGAATAAACAAGTAATTTATCGGTCTTTCATAAAGCAATTAATTTTTGTGGAGTTCATGATTGGTTTTATTTTTCATCGATTTGTTGTGCAAAGAGGAAATTGAAATAATATCTGAAACTGCTTCAGATAAGCTACAGATGCTTAATATGTGAGATAAAAAATAAGTGTTAATGAACAAAATCCAGATAAACATAATAAATGTTCTACTCCCCTACAATGTACTTGCCTCTCCCTTCGCCACACGGCGTTTCATTCGGTTTTTCCATTAGTCAAAACAATGTTGGAAGGGGATTTAGGAACTCTGCTGATTTTCGACTCGAACCAGGTTCCTTTTAAATCAGACTTGATCTTCGGAATCAGGAAAAAGTTATGGATGCAAATCGATGACTTGTGCTGCCACAACTCTGGGTGCTTTTCATGAATTCGCTCTCGTGGTGTTGCCAAAACTTGCAAATAGTTTGGTTTGCAGTTTGACGGTGCCGTTGATGTCGAAAAAATTATTAGCGAGGCTTTAAATTTTGATTGATGCTTTTTAAGGTTTCGTGAAAAACCTTATTTCAAGGACCCATTCGCAGAAAGTACTCAATCGGACGTGCGTTTGGATGATTGAGGATGCTATTTGGTAACAGTGCAGAGGGTGAATCCATGGGAACGCTTTAGAGGCAACACGAGCGCAATTAATGAGTTTACTAAACTAGTAGAAAACGTAAACAACATTATAGAAGCCACTGAAACCTCTGTCAGATTTAATGTTAATTCAAATCCGACGCCTCCCACACAGACTGATTCAAGATCCAACTATAATAGTCATCAACGGAAACCACGATAATCGAGTCTCCAAATACCACATTAACTCCAGCAATCAGTAGAAGGAGAAATCTTTTGTTATTATCACACAAAGTTTGCTTGAAAAGTATGGCAATGTGAAGCTCCGTGCAAGCATTTTCCTCATCATTCGAGAAAGGAACTACCTCTTTATTGGATCAGATGGCCAGGTTAGACCAACCATCTGACTTTAAACTCTACGCTACAAATGGGTCCCTTATATGGACATACGATGATGAATTGTTTTGCCTCAGTCGATTATTTAGAGGATAATTTCAGGTCGCAGGCCAGAAAGTGCGCCATCATATTGTCAAGAGAGGACCGTCTGTTGCCAAGCGTGCACGCAGAATACTGTTAAAAGAACATTCGATCGGAAGTCGGACATATGGCCAAGCAAAGGTCTTACCGTCTTACCATCTGGCAATCCTTAGGCAAGTCCACTCCACCTCACGCCCAAGGATCTTGTGGTGATTGCTACAGGTAAAATGGCCAACCCGATAAAAACTCAATGAGACCCTTTCCCGATTTCCTGCCGGTTCTAGAAACGGAGAATATAGTTTCAAAAATAATACAATTCGATTTATTCGAATTTCTGATATTGATATTCGATATGGAAAGTGCTTCCCAGACTTTCAAACGCTATATAGACCAATTACTAACTGGTCATGTTACATCAACGTCACGTTTCTGGAATCGATCGCTTAGAAACAGGGTTTGATCGTAAACATGGCTGTCGGCGTTAAAGAAATCGAATATTTAGGCTACTGGGTTGACAAAAATATCATTAGACCATTAGACAAAGTACAATAACATCGATTTCTCGGTACGTTGAACTTCTATCGTCGATTCCTTCGAGAAATAGTGTGGTGGATCAAAAGACAAGAAAAACATCCAATGAATGACTAAAAGTAGCGATTTGTTCGAAATGTGTAAAAACCAACTTGCACTAGCAGCAGCGACCTTTGGTATCTCTAAAGGTGTAACAACCGACAACCGACGAATTCACCTTTTGTAACAAATTGCCACAACTCGAACCGCAGCTTGCTATCATACAGAAAGTAATCTCGTTGTCATCAAGTAGCATGTGATTTTACCAGCCTGCTCCTTGTCGAATAAGCTTTCCAGGGGCTCTTTGATGCATGAAGTGCCAACTCCAAGAAACTCTAAAGAGTATTAGAAAGATTCGTGATTATCGTGGATGAGAAATCTATCGTTAACGTCCCTCAAATGACAGTCGAAAGGCTTACGGACACTTGCAAGTGCTTTCATGATGCGGTAAATCGTTTAAGTTGCGTTTATGACGACACATGCTAAGCTTGCACTTCCCACATTTTTCCACGGTGACACATCGCGTTCGTAGCGATCAACAGACATTTCTGCTCCTCGATTGCGTTCATCGATTCGCCTCCACTTCTACCTGATCAGTTTTCAGCAGATCAAGGATCACACGATAAAGAAGCGATTTTTCGCGATCGACAACAAATGGCCAGGAATGGGGAAGTCATCGAGGAGCTCCTTACAAAAAGTGAAGGTTCACCTGGGAGGAGATGTGTGCAATATTGATTGGCTCTTTTCTGGCAAATAGAAAATTTGAAAGAGAAGTGGATATACGCGAGTGAAGAACTTTCTGAAAATTAGATATTGAATTCAATTGCCAATTTTACAAAAGAAAACAACGAAATCCTAAAATTCCTAACTACAAATTGGTAAAGCAAAGGCGGGAAATCCCCAGGCAAGCAAATTGCTTATGTTACAACAGGTAGATGCTTGTTAGGCAGATATTTCATTTATGTTTATACCCTCTTCCTCTCTCTCTCTCTCTCTTCCTTGGAGCACTCTAAGGGTGGGTGTAAATACTGATGTGAAAAAAATTAAGTGACCTAACTCGCGCTTGCTTTTACATTTTGCTCGCCTACTTGTTGATCCTCTACCAAGCAAGAAGGGAAGGGAGATGGGGTAATGAGAAATGATGTCGTGAATCTTCCTGCAGTTTCGTGGCATTCAACTCGTCGAGTTGTCGTTTCACACCAGGTCGCCCCTTTTTTGCATTCCCATATTAACTTCATGTTCATAGCATACGTTTTCAAAGTTTCCCCTATTTATGGGGATATTAGATTCATCTTGATGCGAGCCTTAAATTCATTATCATCATCATTTAAGGATTCCAGAAGTTCGTCCGAAAATCCCAATAGAGTTGCATATAATATCACAAGCCTTAAAATGCAATATCACACTACCATCACGAAGTGGGATCCAAACACATCATTACATCATCACAAAATAGAGAGGTGATGATCACATTACTCTTCGAATCAATAATATTTTGTCCCGGCTGATGTGACATCACATTGCAGAATATCGCTTCTCCTCTAGCATTAGTGGCGGTGGAGGTGGTTGAGTGCCGACTATCGCTTGCAAATCTGCTAGTGTTATAATTCCCTGTTTTGTTTACTATGTTTACCGTCCAAAAATGATTTAGGCTTCGTGTGGAATTCTATGCAATGCTGAGCAAAGAAAATAATTCCCCGGTTCAATCTTCATTCATACCTACTTGGCGCTGCCGTACATTCTACGCTATGAATGTGACAAATGCAGGAAAAATATCACTCTAATCATAAGTAATGTCGGCTGGCGAGTGTAACATATGATCTTGGTGATGTATCATCACACATATGGTTAAGGCAATGAAAGGTGATGTTTGTGGTATAACTTTGCAATATTACTTTTCTCAAAAGTGATGTGATATTATACTACTATCAAGCTGGTACTCGTCGCATTTCTAATTTCCTGGTTAGCACATGAACACAGCCTATAACTACTTCCTCTATTGGCCAAGTTACCGAGGGTCCGGTATTTACATATGCCGACTAAATTTTCTCTTCCCGCCTGCATTCATTGGACATCAATTTCGTCGATTTTATCCATGCTTTGCATTAAAATAAAAATAATTAATTTGTTCTTAAAACAGTGTATATTATTTTATTGGTATATACGCGTTTCGGGTACCAGTTTTGCCCTTCCTCAGCATATAATCAACTAAATTCTTTTGGTCTATTTCGTTCTTTAAATATTAAATTTTACATAGGGAGCTTTTAATTGATATTCTCTAATTCAATTAGACATCGGGGTTTGGGTGACAATAATACAGCCCAGTGTTTCACTTGTCACCTCTCTGTTGGCTCGTGGTTCCATTTGTTCCCTTTTGGTTTGGAGGCCCTGATTCCAATCATCCCGGTAAGGGAGGCGCTTCTTTATCTGGAAAAGTGACTACTAAGAAAAAATCCTACATCTTTGACGTGGAAACGAGAAACCGGGATTCTCATGAAACTTGCGGAGATATGCATGACAGAGAGCTACCTGGTTTTAGAGGGAACCAGAGAAGTGGCAATGGGAAACCTCCTGCCTCCCTGTTTGTCATGGACAAGATTGAGAATCACATACATTTGAGAGATCTGCCCCCAAAATCTGGACAAGGTATGTAGATGAGATTTTCACCATTGCCCATAAGGGCACAGTAGAGGAGATATTAGAGGTCCTGAATAAGTTACATTGGTAGTTAAGGTTTACAATGAAGATAGAAGACGATGGAGAATTCCCATTTCTAGAGTTAGAGGAGACCTATTTTAACATTTATAGAAAGCCTATACACAGCGAACGATTCGAAATTACTATCGTTCACATAAAATGGTCCCTTTCCATGCAGTGATCTACAGATTGTTCACCGTGGTCCCCAATGTGCTGAAAGATTTACGAAAGAAAAAGAGTATATTATCGAGACCGGAGCGAAGAACGGCTTCTAACCATCGATTATCGATGATGATCTCATGAGAAAAAAGGCGAAACTCGAAGAAATACGGGCACTGACATCCCTCGTCAATATCTTGGAAAGGAAAAGAAGAATAGGGATCATACACTCTGTGGCTTCGACGAAACTTAAAAAACGAAGAAACCCTTGAATATTGACGTGGTGCCATCAAGGGTGCATCAATTCAAAAGCAAGCTCGGATCCCCCAAGGATCGCAAACCGAAGCACGAATCCAGCCGAATATAGAAATTAACGTGTCAAGATGGCGAGAAGAGCTATGTATGACAAACGAAAAGATTGGTTACGGTAGACGGGGGAGAGCACAAGAGAGAAGCGGAAATGGCCAGGAAGAAGGAAAGGAAAAGCGCAAAGCTGAACTCAATGATTGTATGGCACTTCTTAGAGGGAGAAAATAGCATCACACCGGACACCGTATGTCATTAAGGAATGCTGGAAGAGAGCTCGGTGATCTTGGGACGAGAACAGATTGAATCACGACAAGGGAAACTCTTTTTATTATTTATTTTGGTTCATTCATCAGATAAATGTCTCCACTTTCGACTTTTGCTAATAGAGAAAATATTTATTATACCGATTTTGCAGAAAAAAAACGACGGTATAAGAGGAAATAGGAAAGTGTAAAGTCAGTAGAATATGTTTGACACAGAATAATTTTCCATTCAAACTCGTTAAAGTATTATGTACATTTTATGGTGAGAGTCAGCTGCGATCCTTCCTGTAAATGTAAGACGACCAGTATTGGTTCTCTTCTTTTTCAAAGCAATCAGTTAAGTATTGCCCGCTTAGTTGGTGGTTTTCTTTCGATAGCGACTCCATAACTCACAATTATCCTAGTTTTGGAACCATAGAAATGTATTCTAAATAAGTTTCGAAGATATTTGAAGAGTTGAAAGGTTGTATTGTGTTCAAGAATGATTTTAGAATGTGGAAGTAAGAAGGGATCATCAACAAGCAAACGGGGTACCTCTTATGATGATAAAAATGTTTAACAGTGATGCGTCTTTTAAAGTTGGACAAATGATAATGTCTTGATCAATTGAATTTCGCAACCTATAAATCGTGAGAAATGTAAATCTTAATTGCTTCTAGCGCCTGTCGTATGTAATAGGCATTATATGCCTCTAGCTAGCGTCCTAGACTTGATTTCATTTGTTCAATAATTTATGTAAATTTAATCAAATCATTTTCAACACGCGCTACAAGAACTACCGTTTTTCAAGTTAGTAATACAAAGAAATTGTACCAAGGATACTGATGATCATTTTCGAATTTCTGAGTGAAATATATATATCCAATTAAACCTAATCTGGATATGATGTGGATATATTCGTAGGTTTTATCTTCTCTTTGCCATGGAGGATATACACAACGGTTCTATAAATGTTGAAAATTTGACTAACTTCAAGAGAATTAAATAAACATTTACTTTTCGCGTTTGTGTAGAATTTCAAATGCCTCATATTTCAGCTGTAACCTGTTACAATACGCGAATTTTCACGTATAATATTTTAAATTGTTATTGGAAAATGCATATATTTTCATAAATGTTGAAAATGATCAAACATACCAAGAACTTCCCAGAATAGTAGAAGTTCTCTTGGAGCTAGTCAAATTTTAATAGCTATTATTTGCCTAATTTACCTTCCGACGGTTTTATATACCCATCCTGAATACAATGGAAAATCTCGCTTGGTGTCTAGTTTATGGAATAAGCTTCTTGAAATTTCGCGTGAAGCAAATTATTTTATTTGACCACTATCAATAGCATAGATCCTGTTCTACAAAATCGTCTTCAGTATTACATAAAAACCGGTACTAAGCCCCTTTGAGCGCTTAAAAATACATTTTCAAATAAAGGCCACACTAAATTATTCAAAATTGAAGAAGTTTGCTGGGATGAATTCCGTGAAACACAAATCATCTAACCGATCTCTTACGTACTTCCCAAAAAAATTTTTGGAAAATATCTCACAACCTAATAATAATTCTTTCCATTATTATCAACATAATACGCCCAAATTAAGCGCTGTGATGTGATCATGTACCCACATAAAATTAAAATATTATATAATCAAACTAAATCATGCTTTTCGTCCATGTGGAGGTTTTGTTTTAATCACTTTGAAAACATTAGACCTAAATTGGTAGCATAAGATTTTAATCAGTTGGCACTTTCACTCAAAAAGGTCGAGTGAAGAAAAAACGGAAAACTATGCAGCGCTTCCAAGACAATGAGAAAATATGAAAAGATTTTTGGGTCCCAAAAAAGTAAGATGGAAAATCTATGATAGGTTATTATTTCACAAGTTTTGACTAGTTACAACCATTGTTGTACATCATTTGTTACCTCTGCTTCCTTATTTCAATTGCAAAAGGGAAGGTGCTCGAGTTGTGCAAGAGTTGGCTGATTTTCCGCTCGAACTCTTCATATGATTTTCATTTGAATTCTGTGGGCGTTTTTTTGTTTTGATGAATAATTAGGTTTCAATATGGATTTAATTCCACAAAAAAGAGAGGTTATACTCAATAGACAGGAAAATCACATCTTTTATTATTGTTTATTCAGCCATCCCAGTGTACACATGCACTTCTTACTGCTTTGTACTTTCATGAACATTGCATAATATTTTTCTTTGGAGAATTGCGAAGCATTACTGGCAATCGATTCGATACTCCGATAAAAACGCATGTCAATAAAAGAGAATATAATATCAACATTATACGCTACTTAGTGGCGTTTATTATTTCTCTGATCGACGCAAACCTAACAGTTCCCTGCTAAGAAAAATATTTAATAGAGGTCAATAATGTTGGCTTACCTGTTGTGTGAAGGTTAATGTCTTTCTTTTTTTCAAGTAGAGTAATCGTGATTTTAAATTTTTTAACTTTACAACACAAATATCAAATTGCATTTTTCTTTCACAAAACTTTTTTTTGAGATTCAGCCAAAATATATCTTGGCAGTTTTAAGAAAAATATGACTGCAGGGAAGTGGTTTTATTGAGTTTTTTTGAGTGGACTCAAATTGAATATGCACTTAATATGATTTTATATGGTTTGATGGTACAAGATGTTTACGCTTATTCATTATTAATCGCTTGGGTCGAAAATTATTTTCCAATCAGGCAGTAATTGGAATTTTATTTAGCATATTTTTTTCGGCTTATAGCCCCCATCGATTCAATCATATGCTGGAAAAATATCATATGGTTCCACTGTCGGCAAGAATTAATGGCCAGATTAAATAAATAATGGCGCTATAGGCGTTTATTTTGATATCCTCACATCTTTTATCATACTGATACGGAACTTCGTCACTGTACCATCGGTCAAGCTTCCCTTCTGGTCCTGGTCAGGTTATTTTGAAGGTTATGCATTCAATGGATCTTTCCTTTTCTCCGGTAACATTAAGAATCTGAAAAGTTTAAAGACTTCAGGTCTTTACATAGTATATTTTCCATTCTAATCTTTGGAGAAGAAGAATGCATAATAGCATCGGAATAGTAAGTTAGTAAGAGGCATTCTCGAAAGAAAGTTGTGAGCTTTGATGTTGGACCACAAAAAAAATCATGAACATGATGACAGGAACTATTTGAAAAAATTTTGCGATCGATTTATGTTACTGCGTAACTGACTCAGAATGAAACCATCGGTTATGAGAACTCGTTTTGTTCTTAATCGGTGCGCAGCGTCGAAACTCATATTTAGAACATACAGTTCAAACTATCATTTATTCTTGAGTAGCATATGACGGAACGTAACGAATGAGATTTAACTCTGGCTTCGACTGGATATTTTAAAGTGAAGTTTCTCCAATGTATATGCATTAGTATAATTAAAATTAGATGCGCCTCAATTGCAGGAACTTCGTCACATTAAGCCCGCCATCCACGTCCAGTTCGGCCTGTCGGTTACGCCTGAAGACTCCGTAGTTAACCAGCAGCCGTAGATGGGGTGCAATTGGTCTGTTAGTTTTGTTTAGGTAGCCTGTGATAAGGTAATCAGCCAACCCTGTTTGCTTAGGCTGTGAGCGAGAATTTTATGGGCATCTTGATTGCGAACTCGTGGCCGCGTTCGACAGAAGAATCTTCCGTAGAATACATGAAGATGGATGATTCCGTAGCCTACACAATGACGAAATCTATAAGCGATACCATGACCGTCCGGTTGTGGATAAAATCCGGCTCAATAGGTTACGGGTCACTTAATCCGTATGGATGAGGATGATCCCACCCGGAAAGTCTATAAGGGCAATATCTATGGTAGAAAAAGAAGACGAGGCAGACCCTGCCTAAGATGGAGCGATGGCGTAGGCCAGGACGCCAGACAGCTTTCAGGGATATCGAATTAGTGGACCTCGGCGCAAAACCGGGATGTCTGGAGTTCCTTATTAAGGCAGGCTTATACCGGATACCGGTTGTTGCGCCGTTGATGGTGATAATCTTGATCGCTGATAAACACTTTTTATAAATGCTCACGCATAAAAATATCTCAAATTTGCACCTCAACGCCTTCCACATCCAGGGTTAAACTAATGATGCCGCTTGGCTTGCCGGTACGTGGATGGTGCTTTCAGTTCAACTGGCGGCCTGGTGCACAGCGAGCTCATGTTCCATTACAACCATTGCATTATTTACCTTAATCTGTTGGTGGTAAAGAATCCATAAAGAACTAATCTCGGAACAGTGGAGTACAGAGGTGTTATCAT
Organism: Hermetia illucens; assembly: GCF_905115235.1. Taxonomy (NCBI): domain Eukaryota; kingdom Metazoa; phylum Arthropoda; class Insecta; order Diptera; family Stratiomyidae; genus Hermetia; species Hermetia illucens. Next base: position 149,843,781 of record NC_051849.1, read on the forward strand.
AACGAGAGAGCGGATGAACTTGCAAGAAAAGAACTCAAAACTCTGCTACATATCACTGCATATGTAGCAATTAGCCCGTCAATGTCCGATGAACGGCGGGTTAGAACACTCGAAACCAAACCAATCAAAATTCCATTCAAACTAAAAAGATAATCTATTAACTACATTTGATCGAACTTTCCTTCAGGGTTCACCTGAGGAATAATACCAACAAAATGTGTGAGGGTGTTTCGTGCTCTTCATTGCATACTTTCCATAATGGGTCACCATTATATTAACTAAACTTAAAATGAGGGAGCTGAAATGAATGTGGGGAAACTATATTAGAAGGCTTGCCTGTCAGTTACGTCTGAAGAGTCTGCATTTGACTGGCGACCTTAACGTGGATGGGATGCAATCGACTGTTCTGGCGGCCGTTAATCGAATGAAAAATGATTCGGCTAACCGGCCAGATATGTTTGTTTAGGTGGTGAGCGAGAATTTCATGTTTATTCAGGTTGTGAACGAGAATTTTATGGGCATCTTTATCGCTAATGAACATTTTTGATGACTGCTCAAAAATTTCTCAAATTATTCTCTCAAGTCCTTCCACGTCCAAAGTTGAACTACTGATGTTGCGGCTTGTGAATACATAGATGGTGCATTCAGTTCAACTGATGGGCGGGTGCATTGCGGGCTCTCTCGGCAGAACGGACAGGCCGAACTGTATGTTGATGGCGAGCTTTAGTTTCATGTACTTTTTTGAGATTTTTCTTTTATTTAGAAGAAATAATTGGAATTCAATCAAATTTGGACTCATATTTCGAACAAAGTTACGCGGCGTTAGTCCCGCGAAGGTCGCAACTGGAGTTCTCCAATTGCGAGACGTATAGCGGCCCAAATTTTTATCTGAAACCAAAATAGTTTCAATTTCACATTACTAACTTTTTTACTAAGAATATCCTCAAAGCAGGAGGAAATGGGTAAAATTAAAAGTGAAGAAGAAAGAAGAAGTGTTAAAGGAACATATTTTAATTTTCACAATTTTTTCATCAATTTCATATTCTTCATAATTTTATCAGAAATCATTTCCAAATTTCGTAATAATCGGTTGATTAGTTTTTGAGCTAGAGTTTCCAAAAATTTGGAAAAAGTCATTTTGAGCAAAAATTGTTTGAACAGTCCCCTTTCGGATAGGAAGCAATTTTTCACTCTTACGCTCCCCATCCACGTGCAGTTCGGCCTGTCGGTTACGCCAGAAAAACCTGCAATACACTTGCCCACCAGTTAAACTGAATGCACCATCAACGTACTTGCAAGCTGCAACATCATTAGTTCAAATTTTGACGTGAAAAGGATTGAGATGCAAATTTGAGATAAAATTCTCGCTTACAGCCTAAAATAACATATCTAGCCGGTTGGCCGAATCATTTTTCATTCGACCATCGACCGCCCGGACAGTCAAAACAGATAGACCAACTGCATCCCATCCATGCCAGTTAAATGCGGATTATTCAGGCATAATTGACAGGCTGAACTGTACGTGGATGGCGGGTTTTGATTACAAATAAAATAGCGTTACAATAAATACAACTGCACTTGTACAAGGGACTAACGCCAAATATTTATAAATACGCTATTTACATAGCGCTACAAGTTTACATAAGGGGATAGCGTCCACTTCTTGGGCTTTCGCTCCTGAACCTTTACCCGATAATTGCTTCGTTCTACGCCCATAAAATCTAAAGAAACGAGAATTTCGCTTTGAAATTTCTGCTGCATCTTCTGGGATAGTTAAGCTTACGATTTGACCAATAAAAAAATCGATTCTGAAAATCTTCTAATTTGGTTTCCCCCTTAAGCAGTTCACTATCTTTTATGGAAACATCTGCACACGATGGAATACAGATAGAGGATATGAAGAAGAAATTCTGGGTGATTATTAGGGTAACTGTATTTTTTTTTTTTTTTTGTTGAACGGGAAATATCCCCATGTCGTTCTAGCACTTCGGCTTTTGTTCCGTTCAAAGGCCTGATTTAGTTCGAGTTCCGAGGCTCTCAAACCACCATCCAGCGTATCAAATCATCGCTGATTCCACCGGCCGTTTGGTCGTTTCCTATCGACTTCGATGTTCAGACCACTCTTGGCAACTTCTTGTCAACGCGAATGTACCATCGAAGAGACATCTTTCGGAATTTTTCGCCGATCGGTGAAATTCCTTACTGTTTGCGGGTATCCTCATTTCACGTGTTATTATGGCATGTTACGCCATTGGTCTAACGCAACATCTCCACCTCCATTATCGCAAGGCGCCGTTTATTGTCTATTATAGTTGGCCAAATTTGGATTTGAGGCGTTTGTCAAAGTTGTTATGTTGTGGAACCACACTTCATCCAGGCTGGGCCTGGTCGTTGGCTGATAGCATACATCCGAGATATTGAATTGACTTAGTTCTGGTCCACACTGGCAGTGGTAGTCCCTATTTCATTGGGATCGGTTGTCAAAAACTCAGTCTGAGACCGTGTTGCGTGAGACGATCATTCCATTTTTGACCAAGTTGAGTTCGAGATCAGGTTTGCAGCAAACTTTACCTTTTGGGTTTAACCCAGCATTCCAGTTCTTTTCGCATTTGGTTTGGTTGCCGAAGAGCATGCCAAACGAGTTTGTGTGTCACACGGTCAGATACCTTCTCGAGATCCAGAAATGCAATGTAGCGACGGCCATGCTTCTTATGGTGTTTCTGCATAAGTAACCCCGCGTTCAAAAATTTTTATGGTATGGGACAGCAACCCAATCGGACGATAATTTGAAGATTCTTCTGGGTTACCTATCTTATTCCATATTAGAACGGTGGTGCTTTCTTGTCAGTCAGATGTGAGTTCTACCCTCCCCAACAACCCGATGGAAGAACTCACTGAGTCATAGTGTTGGGTTATAAAGCCGTTCACTTTGCAGCGTTCAGATGCGATGTCGTCAGGTTCTCTTGTATTCCCGGATTTCACTCGTTTTGTTTCTTTTTCGACTTGAATAGAGCTGACAGTTGGAATTGTTACAAATGTCAGCAGTGTTTGTAGATGGGGAAGATGAACAAATTCTTCCGCTGAAATCTCCTCGAACTATTCCCACCATTTATACATCGCTACTCATCTGACTGGTAAGCAAAGTACCGTTCTCGTTATTAACGCACCAAAAGCGTACGATATCTTGTGTGTTCATGTCGGCTTTTGGCAAGTCGATACATATACATATCTCGAGTGTCCCAATTCATTGTAAAAATCTTTGTAATGGACTATTTGGGTAAAAGCGATAGCTTGGGTTGCATAGGCCGTTTTATAGATCGTGTCTTACTTGGTTCCACGATGCTTCCATATTCGTAATGGTTGGTAATCGCATTTTTTCTGTTTTCTCACGAAATCGCCACAATTTAATTCGCGGCGAGTCAGTGCATTCTACATGCTATTTTATCGGTAGTTTGATTTGCAAGACAGCAATCAACACCTGATGTTGAGGTGCAATGGTTCCGTAGGGAACGACTTTGCCGTCAGTGACAGTGATAAAATGTCGGTGTCTTATGAAGGTATGTATTGTCGATTTGATAAAGCATCATTTGCAAGTACATACAAGGTGATGACTGTCTGCAAAATCGGCTATATGCTCGCTATTCTCATTGCCTGGTCCAATCTCTTTTCACCCATACAGTCTTTTGCCATCTGCCTAATCACCCACATGACCATTAAAATCGCCCGCAAAGATGATATGGTTATCAGGCGGTGGCACGTTGGAGAGTTTTGTATTGAGAAGTTGCCAGAGGGATTTTTGTCCGCATCGCTCGACTTCTTTAATGGCATCCTGGAAACCTTCAGAGATGACAATGTCAATATCATATTGCATGTGGGCTATTAAAATAAAGGAGTTTATAGCCATTTCTACCGCGTCATCGAGCGTTTTGTAGAACGCAAATATCAATGCCCTTTTTCTGAATGGCTCTTGCCAGTAACGGTGCCAATATTTAGAATGCAGACACGTATTTGTTTTGATCATTTCTCGATAGGATCGGGCCCTTCTTATCACGTCGACTGTGGTGAACGCGCTGGCATTTCTCCGAGACTTTGAATATTTCAACACGGTCATTTTTGTCTTTAAGGGCCTTGCATGGATTTATTGGTGGGCCTGTTGCGGGACCTGTCACCAAGAGAAATCAGGTAGGATTTACAATAGTGGAGTAACTCCAACTATGCTTTATTCACCTCTTTCCCTGATCTCAACAGTTTATTTTTACTTTACTAAGGATAGTACAAAGTACGTTGCCTTAAACCCTCCTTCAAGAAAAGTAATGGAAAATGTTTCATCAAGTTTCAATTGTCGCTGCGACATGTAAAAACTGGGAGGTATGTAGTAGCGAAAGTTTCCACAAAAATGACGAAAATATCACGAAAGGGATTTGTATTGTTCTTAGTCAATATTAAATGGTTTGTCGTACAGCAGTTGTAAGCTTGATAAACTCAATCGTTCCAGACAAATTAATGCATTTCGTGCTCGTTTAGCCAAATCAGTTGAAGAAGTCATCGACGGTTATCAATGTCCAATGTTCTTCAAAGTTAACTATAAAGGGGAGGAATGATTTCGAAGTCAAGCCTGGAAACTTAGATTAGTGACGGTGAAATCGCTAGTTAGCGGTAGTTATAGATTGGATGAAGACGGGGCTTGACGTGAAAAGCTCCCTAGTTTCTTTGGGAATCGGCTGGCCAATTTTTTTGGATTTCCGCAACAAATGGACTATAGTTTGGAACAGAAGGCACATATTTTTGGACCACTACTTTCATTATGATGTCCTTTTCACTACATGTTTAATGGTCTTAATCTGCGAAAGCGTCTAGAATTGCAATTGTAAAACGTCCTCCGTCGCTTCTGCAGTGATAAGATCAAATTTGTTGAATTTTTTGGCGCCGTACTAAATGACGAAGATCGAAAGGCGTAAAAAATAGTTGATCTTGAAAAAAATTTCAACCGGGGTGGAATCTGGTTGTCCAGTGAATCTAATCCACTGAGAATTCACAAGGTGGATGACTCAATTTGCACGTAATCGTGGAGGCGCCAACATCAAAACCCTTTCTCCCATTTAATGCATAATATTTCTAAATTTCCTGTAGTTAAGCCCATCATTTTTACATGTCATTTGGAAGCTAACATAACGAGGCAGCTTTCATCAACTTTGTAGGTTTGTAAGTTTAAAGTACCGTTACAATATTGCATATATCTTCGACCTTTGCAATTGAAAAAATTGGTAATAAATTGAGGATTAAACGATTGAGGGAGTGAGGAATTGTGATTTTGTAGGGAAGGTCAAGCTTTTTGACAGTATTCACGAAAAACGCTACAACTCAGTAACGGTAACAGACAGACATCCAAATAGTGTTATCCACCATTAAAGTTTGTACCATCATAAACGGGACGCCCTGAATATAGTTTAACTTACAGTCGCTTTTATCCTAACAGTGGGTGGAATGTTTCCTAATATTACACTATATGGCGTTCGGGCCACTTTTTAAGGAAATGAATTATTATACAATCCACCATTGGTGAGAAAAGTATGCCTCCCCCTTGATTCTGGACCTTGGATGTATCATTGATCGAATTTTATGGGAATTCTCCAGATGAATTCTTCCACATCTTCAAAGTTGCACGGCGTTCGGCATCTTGTTGGATTTCCTTTTGAAGAGAAAGAGACTATGTATTGTCTAAAAAATTTGAGGTTTCTAATACGTGCGAGAGAAACAAAACAAAAATACCAAGGACACAATAAGTTATGATAGTGAAGGATGAAATGAAAGCAATTTAATTTCTATGGAAACATCAGTGATAGATTAACGATAACTTTCTGTAGTCTCAGCTGATTTCCCATCAAATTTGATACTGTTGAAATTAAGCTCTTGTTATTTGAAAATCTGATAAAGATGGACTTTAACACGGGCCGCAACATTTGGCAGATATTGCGTTCCTTTAATACATAAGTTCGAGATTTTGTGCTTCGGATTAGCACCAGATTTTCGAATATTACGCTTTATGTGGATTTAAAATATACATTCTTGTTGAAAGACCCCGTATTCCTTGAAGAAAAATCATGAAGATCTATACTGAGAGTGTGTCAGTTTTAGAGGGACCCTCAATATACTCGGTTTTCACTAAATAATTCCAAAGAACTTTGTTCGCACTAGGATATTTGAAATTAGTTTCCTAGAAATCGGATTTCAACAAAGTTAGGAATAGGAACTTAACAATTTATTAGCATTCCATACGAATTCGCTGAAGTGAAATAATCATTTTTGTGAACTATCACAAAATGGAGATGTGAAAAAAATGGCAAGAATAAAAGCACGAATAAACAATGTGCATGTGGAGCTCGAGTTTCTCCTGTTTGTTTTTAAGGAGAGAAAACGATTTTTGTCTTATCCGCTTCAAGCGGTGACGGAACTGGAACTTCCCGTTTAACAACACTCGAATTAATCGCATTCGATTTTAGCTAATTATCAGTGTTATTTGTATTCAAATGATTTGCTGTTAGCCTTCATCGCCAGCGGGACGCCCCAATTAAGAAGAGTATTTCCCATACTTGGATGACACCTACCGAAAATGTCTTCAGAATGATTCCAACGACCCCAACAGTTTTATATCATTTTCAAATTACCTCCACCGGTTAGCATCCTAAACAAAATGATGTAACCTCACTATGATTCCTTTATGAAGAAGATTGAAAAGACCCAATCTGTGAGGCAAATTGTATCTTTCTTTGATTAAGGGCCCGATATTTGTTATGAATGGTGGTAACCTATTGTGCCTCTCCAGTTGCTGCTGCTGTCACATTTGTGAGTTATGTTTGAGCAAATGTGAAAGTTGTGTATTGCACGCATCTCCCCATTGTGACTATGAGGCATTTATTTATCTCCCTAGACGCCGCATTATTATATGGTGTATTGTATTCTTCAGTAACAATTTTACGAAAATTTTATTCATGCAATTTGCCAGAAACATCATTTATTCAGTGACAAATTTTCAGACAAAAGAAACATTCATCACTTGCCGGTTGTTTATTCAGTTGATGGATTAAGGGGACTACAAACGGAATTCGGAAACCAATTTTTGTTATTTTATTGAACAGAAGGCGGAAAGTTTTGAAAGTATATTCTAAAACACAAAAAAAGGATCATGTTTTGAGAGTTTACCTTTGTAGGCTAATCAACTTAGTCCATTGACTTCTCATTCGTTATTGTTTAACTTATTATGACAAAGCAAAATATGATAGATTTGAAGATCCCATGAGTCTGCCAGCTCATGTGTAGAAGTAATGAGACCTCCTTAAATTGTCTGTCACCCAATCTTGCACCTGAACAGTGTGAACTTTGCTAAAGTCCGGTGCTAATTGAAACACAAAACGATACAAACATAAAACGTTTTTTCTCGGTCACTTGTTCAATTTCTACTTTACTAGATTTCTTGGTATTTTCCGTAGTTTCTCGGTGAAAAAGTACATAAATGTCTTGACATAACACTCTGTGATCTGCAAGTTGTTGATCTTTTGTTCTTGGGGGCAATGTACAAATTGTCATTGTTTTGTCGGCAATTTGCAATAAGAGAATTTGTGGGCTTTTTATTGTTTTGTTTAGTCAGAAGGTATTTGAAAGAAATACGATAGACGAAGTTCCCAATGAATTAGCCAATCTATTTTTAGTGCACTTACCTTTGGTATGCAAATTCAGTAACGTGAATTTTTCTTTAAATTCCATCACAAAACCTTCTTGTACTAGGCCCCCTTCTCCGCATCCCATATGTACATAGGTTTTAGCTGCTTCATTGTTGATAGTGAATTGAATTTGTCTCACACGTTTATTGCTTTGGGTATAATATATCGCGTTTGCAATTTATATAAAACTTTATATTAATTGAATACTTTCGACTCCAATATGTCTTTTTATGAGAAGTATTTTCTATAGGAATGATCATTTACATTCCAATCTGTTATAAATTTGGAAAGGTGTCAATAAACTACGGGGCGAATCGGGATATTTGAGACTAGTACTTATTTATACCTTCCTAGCTACATGATTTGAATAGCATTATATATAGAGACTTTACAATGTTCGAAACTCTTGAATTTTTGATTAGTTTCAGAGGCCCTCTTCAGTAATTTCAGTCTAATAATTGTATATATACATATATCATTAACACTTAAATCCAGTATTTTCTCTGAAAATGAAACCTCAATCGGAGCTCCTTGATGTGGTAGAGCATTATCGAGGTATTTCGATTTAAGACTTCATGCTCGTAACTGTTGATGCACCTTTAGTGTAATTAAGGGACACAACCGGTAGTAATTAATATCAAGGTTGAAAGGAAATCTGTCAAAGATACCCAAAAAAAGGATCACAAGGTGCTAGAAAACCTTCGGTTGGTTTCCGTGACCACATGCTGTATCACAACGTCCCGTTACAGATTCGGGACTGCGCATTGTCTTCGGGTATATGATTATGTCTTTCCCGAAAGCAATCTGAGACGGGATCACTCAGCCAAGGAATCGGAACAAAACTGCTAGCTAGAATTCTATCGGTGTGTGTATACAAATACGTTACGTTATACATACACAATCATCCAGTTAGTTTGGGTGAATGCGTACCACCAGTTTACATAACATTCAATGCTTACCATAAATCGCTATCAATGCGTCAGCCCCTCAATTCCATTGGCCCTGCCAAAATATATCCTTATGACTAAAAACAAGTCTTTACATTTACATTCGCAATGACAATCCCGCCATGTAAGTATATTATTGCCTCAATTACTTATAATAGCATTTTTGGCAAAGGTTTCTGTATTGACATTGTGTTTACCGGTATGACATGTCACCTCAGCATCAACAATATAGACAGCTTGTCAAATAAATGAAAAATGTGAAACAGAACGATTAACTAAAGCCTTTAACCCTCCCTCCCTTTCTAATTACAAAACCTCGCACTCAACACATAAAATACCTAATTTTGGATACTTCTTCTCCAATCAAAAGGTCCAGAATAACGTCCATCAGTTTTAAACGCTTATCTATGCCGGCCATTTTGCTTCCAATAGCATCTTTCTTTGAAAATATCCTGCAAAAATTGACTCCTTACTCAAAAGAAAGGTCAACAGAATAAGTAACGGGATTAAGACGAAGATTGTAAGAACTGTCCGCTCGCTTCCTAGAATTTACAACGTCAAATGAGACGAATCGCTTTACGCTGTGAAGTAAAGTTTCATGCTTTTTTCTTGATAGACTACCATAACAGGTCGTCTTACGGCTTCTGCGAGTTTTTCAGTCTCCCGTTTCGTGCCAGCGCGTTTCATCGGGAAGCGCGCATCTTACAAAATAGTATGTGATCCCTTAATAAGGTGTACTACAGAAAAGTGGCATAGCTGAAAATGAGCGGCAAGCTTGCCAAAAAGGTTTCAGCGATCATACCTGAATCTGCACGGGGACATCATCTGAAGTAGTTTCGGCCATAAAGAGATTTTCTGGTATCATGGGAACGGGAATAGCCCTCCCACCCGATTTACTCAGAAACGGCTGAACCGATTGTTATGACATTTGGTCTGTGTATCCCTTTACATGTAACGGGTGGCGCCGTTTTGTGTTGAATTTTAAGGGGGGCTCCCCATAAATTCGAAAGGAGGGCGTACATTTTTTGCACAGAACATGGTCATGTGCGGTATCAAAAGAAAGGGCCTAATTAGTACTTTGAAACTGATCTTTTTCCTGATATTGGGGAGATAGAAAAATCTGAAAAAAATCAGTGGTGTATCTAAACGAAATCTAGGCTTCAAAATACATCACATTCCGATATTTGCACAAATAAAGGTTATAACATAGACGATAATATAGGACATAATCCTGAAAAGTTTGAAGACAATCCGACTATTATTAATAAATCTATAGAAGATCAAAGCTTCGCATTTCGGGTAAATTTATGGCACCCAAGACATGTATGAAGTCATTATCATCTAAAGTGAACTTATATGAACGGCGGGGTCGATGGGAACGTTTTTTCGTACAATTCTTTGATTCATGATATTCTCAGATACGGTTGAAAAGGCATTTGACATATACTAATAACTATTCAGCAATATATTGCACCTTTTCAACAACAGATGATGCAGATGGTATCTCCTCTTCTGCTTTTCTGATAAGCTTCACAGAAGTTACCAACAACTGATTTAACATATCCTTAGAAATGGATAGAAAACGTGCGTAAAATCACAAAAGGGATATCCCCTTAAAAGGATGATAAGTAATGTTTTGTGATGTCAGTACCTATGTGGTATCATATCACAAAATATCATCCAGGAATATAATGTATTGTTCAATACATTACATGGTGCTATCTATATATCTTCTCGGCTTTTATTCTGGAAAAGTGATTTCGGATTTGTGTGTAACAACTTTTAATTATGGGGATATTCCAAGTATCCTTTCCAAAGTAGTAATTTTTTTCTTTTTCTATACCCCTTGTCCCGTTCACAAGCGGGGTCGGCTCGTTGTGATTGGTTTCGCCATTTGATTCTATCAGATGTCTGATCTGATTTCGTAGTATCGGCTGTCGAGTGTAATATTTGACGTTAATGATGTGCAGTCGGGGTAATGAAAGGTGATGTTCCTGACATTACTTTCTGATATCATCTTTTTTAAAAAGTGGCGTGATATCACCACATTTTCTAAGGTAATGCTCCACACACTACAAACTACTATAACAGTTCGAAAAATGTAGTTGGTTCCATCAAGCTGCACTTAGTTGTTGGCAAACCAGCATAGCTATTTTTCACCTGTTCACTGTTGACTATTATTAAACAAAGGAGGTTTTATAATCCCTTTGTGACTTAGGTGCAACGCATTGTATTCCCGAAAACCCCAAATGACATCTTACTTTTGAAACTGCTCTCACATAATGTGGATAATAACATAGTCCCTGACTCTATGAGGCATTTTATCCTGGACGAATACCTGTTGGCCATCCTTTTCAAACGAACATATGCTTGAGAAATTGGGACGACATTCGACTCTGTTAGCAGTACTTCTTCAAAGATTTTTTCCTTTTTGTTGCCCGTTATTCCGCAAGGATGTTACCGAAGCATGATTACTGTTATTTATTATACCTTCTCTTAGAAATTCAAACTTATTGAATGGTTCGTCCACATTCAGTACACAATTGCTAATTTTCATACCCAACTACAGAAACTTGATAGTGTTGTATTGTGGAATCTTATCTCCGCTTCAATAGGGTTCTTCTTTGTCTTCTATTTTAAGTGATTCGAGATTAGATTGCAAACAATTACGGGAAAGAAGTAAATTTAACAGATTGTTTAAGGGTGTGGGGATATAGCTCAGTGGTAGAGCATTCGACTGCAGATCGAGAGGTCCCCGGTTCAAACCCGGGTGTCCCCTGAGCAACTGGATCCTTTTTGGACGTGCGATGGTCGAGTTAATTAAACGTTAGCCTCACATTAATAATCTCTGACTTCAAATTGTTTGATTCAATTCGATGACTGTATTTGTCTATTTGCTGGAGGCTCATCATTTGCTGATGCATTACAATGATAATGAAAAAATAAAATTTCCAATCTATAATAAAATAAAAATAGCATAAGGGAAATAAAAGATTGTGGATGCGCCTCATATTGTCCGCAAATGACTGAAAAGTTCAAAAGAAACTGATAGTGTGATAGCGCCGTACATCAATTATTTATAGCCTAATAGGTATGTATGGGGCTTAAGAAACACAATAAGTTGAATGTATGCTCTTATTATGTTTTTATTGTGTCTCTACAATAATTATACTGTCTAATGAAGGACTTAGCCACCATCAAAAACGGGAATTCCGGAGAAGCTTGCACTTCCCTTCAATTGTCTTCCTCAGTGTATTTCTGCAGCACCCATTCGTCGCAATTTTTTCTTTCTAATGTATCAGGTCGGAGCACCCCGATGACACGACGCACACGAGTATAGCCGAAATATTGCAACTATCGAGTAACAGTGGTGGTCACTTTCCATGCGCCGCTCTCAGTTTTTCTTCCATGCCGAGGGAAACATTCCAAACACAGTCCCTATTAACGCTGTCGAAAGCGTTTTCAAAATCAGCAAAGTCAGCTGCAACGGAGATCTAAATTCTACACACTGTTCCACAATGGTTAGGAGGGTGTAAACATGATGGATGCCGTAAGATCTCATCCTATCCCTACCGAGACCAAGAAGGAATGACCGACGTATAAATGCGGCGGTGACCAACTGACCAAACGATTCATTAATTTATTTTCAAGGTTTGGGACACCGAATCAATACCTGATAACTGGAAACGAGGCATTATCTGTGTCCTACATAAAAAGGGGAATATCACGTACCATCGGTAAAATATTCTTCGCCACACCAGCTAACTCCATACTTAAGCTTCCCTCCGAGTAAATCAGCACCAGATAAAAACGCCAGGATCGCTCTCGAGACCTTTCACTATCAACAACGGTCAGGACAACTATCATACATTCCTTTTAACCGGTCATGTACCAACTGACCCGGGATACAGGCCGTTTTGATGAAATTCGATACAGTAGACGGTGAGCGGGTTAACTAATACGTATGGGTGAGGATGATCCGGGCTAGGAGGTGTGTAAGGACAATCTCTATGGTAGAAAAAGAAGATGTGGCAAATTGGGCCTGAGATGGAGCGATGGTGGAAGGCAGGAAGTCAAACAGTTTCTAGGGATATGAAATTGGTGGAACTCGGCGCAAAATTGGAATGTTTCCAGTTCCTTGTTAACACAGGCCTCGACTGGATCCCGGTTATTATTGTGCCGTTGATGATAAATTTGAGAGTAAGCTCTGTTAAGTTCTTTCCCACCCTAGATAGAAGTATCCTATATATTAAGAGCAATAGCTTCAACAGCCTGAAATGTGTCTTGACATTATTTTTTTTAATAAAGTCTCGCTTGGCAGTCCGGCGAATACAATCGGTGTTCCGCTGGCGGCTGTTCGATTGACCTAGCAGCCGCGGGCCTGAGATGGCGAAGGCTTACAAGCTGTGCGAAGTCAAGGAGAATTTGGCCCGCTTATAACATAGCCCGATCACGAGAGCTCCTGTGTCAGACGCGTGGAAATGCATTCAAGATTACTACGGTCTGCACGGGGCATTGGCCCATTGTGGACCATGCCGCTAGGCTCAGCATACCCTAAAACTCGCATTGCCGAAGCTGCGGAGAAGAAAGGGAAACCCTCATGCACTTTCTCAGCGATGGTTCAGCTCTGGCTAGAGTCAGGCTGCGGACACTGGGTAAATCATTCTTTGGGGACTTCAGAGAGGTTTCTAGCTACAGGGTGGGAGATCGTGGGGAATCGTACCATTTACATTTAGTACACAATTAGTAACTTCCATATCCAACTACATAAACTTCTAGTGGTGTTGTGTGGAACCTTATCTTCATTTCATTGTGGTTCTTGTCTTTTATTTTAAGTGGTTGGAGATTAGATTCGCGAGCAATCATGTGAAAGAAGTAAATTTAACAATTAATCTCAGGGTGTGGGGATATAGCTTAGTGGTAGAGCATTCGACTGCAGATCGAGAGGTCCCCGGTTCAAACCCGGTGTCCCCTGAGCAACTAGACTCTTTTTGAACGTGCGATGGTTGAATTAACTATTATTAAGCTCCGCGTTCAAATTGTCCGATTCGGCTCAGTGATGGGTGTTAATTGTCTTTGCCTAATTGCTGGGAGCTTATCATTTACATAGTGCCAATTATATAATTAAACAAGCCAATTTCTTAGCAGTAATGAATTAATAAGTCGGGAAACCGGAAGCTGGACCCTTCAGGTACGAAAGGTTTTATGTATTTCTTAGTACGTAGCACGTTAATTCGGGCGATATGATATGATAAGACTCTGAAGTCTTGAATTTTCAAAGAAGCAACAACTTTGACGTATTATAACTTTGTTAGTAATAGTGCGATTTCCACCAAACTTGGTAAAATCATGCTCTATATTATAGCCTACATCACTGCACGTATTGCTAGGGGGGTTTTGCAGCCAATCACTAAAAATTATACTAATATACTATTATCAACTTTATTTGAACAGATATCGGTATGGAAGGTATTTCGGAACCCAGGCACCATATAGTGGCAGCCTCCTGATTTTTTCAGATTTTTCTGTTGGGTAGTTTCTGAGAATGACCCCCTTAAAGAAATGCCCATTTTCAACCCCCCGCACTCTCCACCTTTCTAACAGATGTCAAAACTAAGGTCGATTTCGAAAAGTACTAACCGATACCTTTAATTATTTACTTTGAGGCTTTGCATTCGCTACTCTTGTAGGCTAAAATCAAATAAAATTAGTACAATAGTAATCATTGACTTTTTAGTGGTTCTTCAATTATTAATACCTAGATCAATAATAATACTGAATAATAAACTTTATGGTTTTTACCGTGTAGATTCAAACTGATATAAATCTAAAAGACAGTCCCGTCTTCTCCAATGGCCTTACTTTGTTTACTTTTATTTGATTCTTGTTTTCCTTCACGTCTTCATGGGTTCTCCCAACTTCACAAGTCAAGATGTTCGATTTCAATTTGCAGTTTTAATAACTTTAATATTGTCTTTTCTAAGCTTGTTTTCGGATAAATTAATAAATTGAACCTATTTTTACCTTCAAGGAAAGCTTGAATCAGTGGTTCTATTTTACAACATTTTCTGCTCATACAGCCTCAGAACGAAACATACAAACATTACTGTTAATGTTGTTTTAGTAACTTTGTTACTAATAGTATGATTTTGATGATACTTGGGGATAATATGCTTCATATTAAATTTGGTCCTACTACCAACTTGTATAACTCTGGGATAAACTTAAGGGGGTTTTACTCAATTCCCCCCAAAAATATGGTAATATACTATTATTAACTTGCTTTGAACGGATATCGATATGTAGAGTATTTTGAAGCCTGGGCACCATATAGAGGCAGCTTCATGATTTTTTCAGATTTTGCGGTTGAGTAGTTTCTGAGAATGGGTCCGTTAAAGAAATCATCACTTTCCACCTCTCCCACTCTCCATCATTGTAACAAATCCCAAAACTAATACCGTCTTCGAACGGTACTAATAGATACCTTTCATTTGATATCCCATATGACTATATTCGGTGAAAAAAATTTTAACACTCCCCTTTTACATGTATAGGGACCCCCTAAATCTCAATGTAGAAGGATATCCCTCAATGCATGTCTGGGCGTCCACAGTTCACACCTTCTCATTAAATTTCGTATAAATCGGTATGACCGTTTCTGAGAAAAGTGCGTGTGACAGACAGACATTGAACCGATTTTAATAAAAAAACCGACCCGAAGAAAGTATGAAAATGCTAAAACAAGTGCTACACTGGGAAGGTAAACTTCAGTCGCTATAAATGTTCTCACGTTAGCTGCAACTACAAGCTTACTATCCTTGAAAAGTAACGAAAAATGCATGGCAATTGGCTTCACCAGCGAAAACGCCTTTGCTACTACTTTGAATATCGGTTCTATAGACCCCTTTCCCAGTACTTCGACGGAATAGTCCCTACGCCTGTTGCAGCTGAGTGTGCTCTGTCAATTCCGGATGACAAGCAGTAGTCTCCTTAAAAGAATCGATCCTTACCCGTACCAGACCGAATAGTGCACATTTGACACGCGTGGTTGACCATTTATTGCCCATAAGTCGCCAGAGAGATTGATTAGAAGCTGCATAAGGAAATTTCCTTCTCTTCGGTGAACATGTACATCCATATGTTATTTGATGGAGATATTGGAAACTAGAACCGTTGTTATCGTTCCTGATGCTTTTAGTTTTCTCCAGTAATAAAAACAAGTAGCTCTCTACATGGAATAAATTAATTTTGTAGGAGGAAAACTACGTGTTTTTGTTATTGATACTGGGATCATCAACCGTTTGTAGAGAAGTGTTATTGGGTGAAACTGATGAAAGATCTCTAAAACCAAAATTATCCATGATTAAGGAGAACTAGAATAATTCGGAGACCACTGTCGGGATGCCCGATGCTGACATAAACATCAACCACGGTTAACTAGGAGTTAAGACCCAAGGATTTCTAGGCTCTGTCAACCACATACAATTTGACTGTTCGAAATCTACAAAGTTGATCGATTAATTGTGCGTTGATTTCCAACTATTTATACCTCGCTACGTTGCAAAATATGATAAGCCGTTCTTCTTAGGTGTGAACCTACATACCTGGACCATGGAACTAGTATTGTAATTATATATTACTTTTTTAATGTTGCATGCCATATGTTATTCAATATATTTTAATTTATCACTGAACAAATTCTCAAAAACATGTGTGGTCTGGGAAGAAAGGCTTTAGCAGGGCCTGGGAGATCCCTTTAAGCATACCTCCGACGTCAAAGCTGAAATGGTGTAGCCTTCGCTCAAGCACCTCGTATGAGCTCTCATAAGCTGGCTGCAGCGGCCTTC
This sequence comes from Hermetia illucens, assembly GCF_905115235.1. Classification (NCBI taxonomy): domain Eukaryota; kingdom Metazoa; phylum Arthropoda; class Insecta; order Diptera; family Stratiomyidae; genus Hermetia; species Hermetia illucens. The sequence continues at coordinate 149,860,293 of NC_051849.1, forward strand.
AGGAAGCCTCCGTCCTAAGACGAGTATGTAGCAGTCAAGATCTCTGGCCGCCGTCGTTTTTCGCGTGGTTGGCGAATGTTGACTTCTTCAGCTTCCGTACTGCGTACTGCGGCAACCCAGAGGTGCTTGGCCTTATAGCAAGTACAGGGTCGCTGGGAAGTCCATGTTCTCCAGGTCTGCGAGATTTACAGGAATTGATTGCGTGATTGTCGCGCCCGGAGGCCACGTAGGACGGGTGCCAGAACTAGCGACCAAGAAGGCGCGCCTTGGACTCTTATAAGTAACTTCTGTGTCATCTTTCGAGCATCCCATTGGATTGCGGGTAGTACGCGGTTTTCTGGTGACGTCTGAAGCTGAGGAGTTTACCTAATTCTGACAAAAGGAAAGAGTCAAACTGCATGCACTGGTTAGTGATTATGATTGCCGAGACACCGAAGCATGGCATCTTCTCTCGACAGAAGATTGTATAGTGATGTCTCTCAGGGGTATCGCCTCAGGCGAAATTGTGTGAATCTCGAGATGGATTATGTGAATGAATTCTCTTGGTGTAAAAAACATTCGAAGTGTTTGGACCAAAAACTAACTTCCTTGTTTATAAACGGCCTAAAATACTTTGCGATGACTAACCGATTCGTTGTCCGGATACCTGGGTGCAGAAGATTGTGAAATCGGCCAGAATATATGATACTGGTCCCTTTTCTATGGTCTCGAAGTATATACTAGACATTAAGTCGAAAATAGGAAATTCCCTAAATGAGTATTTGGCGTTGGCCCTGATGCTCCGAAGAACTGCGTCGCCCTTCTGCGCCTCCGCGAAGGCCAAAAGATCGACGAAGGGGTGGGGAGATAGTCTTGACCTCTGCAATATGTAGCAAAGTATCGGAAAATACTTTATCTTTTCCAGACACGTGTTGAATGAAGGCAGGGTACTGGCAGTGTCCGGATAGCTGAGTGGTTAGAGCAATAGGCTGTCGTACAGTGTACTGTAGTGTACCGTTACAGTCTTGAATGAAGTGCTCTAACACACTTCAAGGCCCTGATCCAATTGGATTGTTGCGCCAATTATTATTTCTAGTTGCCACAATCTCGACAGATGCCGAATTTTACCCAATAATAGCAATAAGTGACAAGAATTTAAACTCGGCCGGTGGTAGGTCAATGGGAGAATCCGCCGAGAACTCCACGCAACATCGAGCACGTATGCTGAATGACATATTTCGAACTAGGCTGTGTGAGAGTTCCAGGACATCAAGGGACGCCGTGGATTACTTATGATGCGTCAACACTGTGAACGGCCTTTATTGCGAGATGCGGGTCTAATAACTCACGATCGTAGGTGCTGTAGTTCCATGGAAAAGGAGCTCAATGACTGCTACAATTGGTTCACCGTTTGGTAAAGGACAGCACCTACGGTGATGTATGAAGCATCGACGAAAACGGCTAGGGGTGCATATTACTGTGGGAATGTAAGAAGCCTAGCTTTTGTCAGTTATTGCTTGGTGGTCGCAAATGCTTGGACATCCTTTGGGGACTACGCAATCAAGTGGAAATGTTGGTCCTAGACAAAATAGGCGTTAAGGAATGATCGATGGTTGGTGGTTTTGTGCAAGAAATGTCGGTATAAGTTGAACATGCTCAAGAATCTGCTCAGATCCTTAACGGCTTTCGGAAACGGGAAGCTGGAAATCGTTTGCTCTTTGGCTGATCCGGTTAGATGCTTTCAGGTGACCGAGGAATTTCACTTGTGATTTTAAGAATTTGCATTTATCAGCCGGCCTCAAAGAGACGAAGTGCTCTGAATATTCAGACTCAGAGGAGGACGCGACTAGAACATTATCAAAATATGTGAAACAAAGGAGGTGTAGTATCTTCGTTGCTTAGAGTGGATGAATCTCTGAAATCTTCGCACTGCATTGCACAGTTCAAAAGTCATCCTAGTAAACTCGAAGAGTCTAAAAAGTGTTTATAATGCCGTTTTCGGAATATCTTCGAGAGTTACAAGCATCTGATGGTATGCCTTGATTAAATCCAAGGCGGAGAAAATACGGCATTCGGTGATAGAGTGCGCAAAACATTGGATGAGTAGAATGGGGTGTCGGCCTGGAATCATCTGGGCAGTTAGACGTCTGTAATCGCCACAAGGTCTCCATTCGTCATTAGGTTTAGGAACCTACCTGAAGGTCTAGAAATACCCTGCTTAAAATGTTCTCCGCGCAACGGCCAATATCTGCGTTGATGTTGTGGTATTTTTAAAGAAGTACGCGAACACGTGGGTTGTATTCGCGATGGAAAAACAAAGAAGAGAAAGAGTATTGGATGTTCACGTTAAGATTCTTCCTTTAAAGGTTGTTACTATGTTAGTCGATTCCAAGATGCGTTGATAACCGAGACGCTTATTTTTGCAAATTACTTTTGTGCTTGCATTTTCGCTACTCCCCTTCTTTTTCTTGCAATATTCTATCCGTGTTGATTATAACACCATTACTTGCATTGTGCTCAAATCTGTTTCTGTGAGTTGTTTGATCTGTTCTTTATAGTCCTCAACTTCGTCATTATTACAATTAAGATAAATCTTTACCCCATTCTCAATTTCTTGCAAAATACTAGTTTGAAGGCGTTGAATTTCTTTTCTTGTCTGGGAATCCGCTTTAGAAATAACAAGTACCACATTCATTGTTCCTGAAAACATCAAATGACATTTTCCTTTTGCCATTGTTCTTACATGGTGTATGTTATAGTAGACGTCTCGAGAAGCAATTTTATTCTTGATTCTCGCTAGACTAACAACTGTATCTAGATACAGTTTGAAACCTTCTTCTATACGTTCCTTCGATAGCCTGATAGGTGACAATTGATTGATATTATCGTTGCAAATTTCACGTGCTGTTTGCAATGGCAACTGTATCCTTTTTATAATACTTTTCCTCCATCCTCCTTTCCTTAGAAATTCGAACTTCCCGAATTGTTCACACACTTTCAGCAGACATTTACTAACTTTCATGTCCCACTAGAAAAACAATGCTGCAATATAGAATTCTATCTCCGTCTCATTGCGAATCTTCTTTGTCTTCGATTTCAAATAGTTCGAGATTAGATTGCAAGCAACTGTGTGAAAGAAATAAATTGAACAGTTAGTCTGGGGTATGGGGATATAGCTCAGTGGTAGAGCATTCGACTGCAGATCGAGAGGTCCCCGGTTCAAACCCGGGTGTCCCCTGAGCGACAGGTTCCTTTTTGGACGTGCGATGGTCGAGTTCATTAAACGTTAGCCGTGCGATGGTTGAATTCACTATTATTAAGCTCCGAATTCAAGTTCAGTGATAGGTAATTATCTTTCTCTACTTGCTGGAAGCTTATCATTTGCATAGCATCAGTTGTGATAATGAAAGAAAAAAAAACAATTTCTAATCAATCAATAATAGACAATGGCGTCAGGAAAATAAAAATTGTGAAAGCGTCTCATATTCTCTGGAAATGAGAGAGAAGAGAGCAAACAGGACGGTATAGCATTTCACAATCCATCAATTTAAGCAACTCAATAAGTTGTAATTCTTATTCACCTACATTTTTGTAGTATCTTTACAATACAATCTCTAATGGAATATTTAGTCAATATCATAAACATATATGAAACCCTTTCTTCAATCAGTGCTTTGATGCTTTCCATTCGCTACTTTTGTAAGCTAAGTACGTGAAGGAAAGTTATACAGTAATACAATAAGAACCATCGACTTTTTTTAAAGGTTCTCCAATTATTATTATTCAACGGAATAATGAATTTTCTAGTGTTGACTGTGTAGATTCTAACAGATATCCTGGGGGATTTAAAAGGCAGTGCCGTTTAGCGTCGAGAATGTCATCAATCTTTTCACTTTAAACCATTTTCTGCTTAGATATTCGGAACAGATATTTGCGGTTCTTGTTGCCTTTACGTTGATAACGTGGTCGATTTTACCGCACTATGTTCTTTCTAGGTAGTTTCCGAGGCTAATTTAAAAAGTTCACATAAAACGGTTAGTTCATCTCTTCGAGTTTTAGCTAATTGAAAAGTATCTATTATCCTATAAAGTCACTAAATAAGTTTGAATTATGGCGCTCTATTCTCTCTTAGAATGTAGTAGCAAAAATATGTCAGGAAATAAACTTTTAATATTTATTGCGCCGCTAAATGTTTCTTATATCTGCAAGACAAAAAACAAAAAAAGATATAAGCACGCTAGCTAAAAACGCGATCAGTCTTACCTCAAAATCAGCAGGCAACATGAATAGGCCACAATGCACCATTCTTCGGGTACGCGTACCCAGTTACCACAATATTTTGCAACAATTTGGGTTCTGAATTGTTCAGTACCTAAGTACTGGTTGCATTTACCAACGAGCTGAATGACGAGCTAACTGTTTTCTTACTCATTTCTTGATTTATTCTTTGCTTTGTTTGAAAATAGTTTCTGGTGCTTAACAGCTTAACAGCCGATATGAAAGTGTAGGTATCCATCCATCTGAAGAAAATAGCGAGGACAAATGCTGGAGATTATCGCAGCAACAATTCATTCGGTCCATAGGAATCGTTGGAAAAGTTTAAAACAATGCTGGGAATATTCCAATGATGAGGACGAATCATTATGGGATAATGCGTCTTGTTGCATTATCTGTTGCGATGGATTATATTAGAATTGATACTCTATTGATGTAAATTATGCAAGAGGTGGCAAATGTATCTTTAATTCGTTGATATGCCGTCACGTACATTAATATTTTCTGCTTGCTTCGTATAAGAAAGCCTAGACATCGAGCAGAAAGTGGAATCTACAAATGATGTATGGAGTATTAAGAAACGAACCATGCATTCATTTCCATTATGATTATCAAATGCACATCGTCGTCATATTGCTCGTACAGTTTACATTTCAAACATTGCACTTTTGAATTGAATGCCTCATACATAATTACTGAAAGTTATGGAAACTAATTATTAAAACTTGCTATCCATTTTCGCAATATTATTTTTATTAATTTTAAATCTTTATTTATTGTGCCCATACCAAACGAACAGCAAATCGCATTTGAAATTCTGATGAGAAAAGGTGTGAGAAGAGTTACTATAACCTGATGGCCGAAATATACACTCAACCAATTAAAAAGTTGAACAATTACTTCAATATACTTTAACGTCAAATATCTCAAGTCAGCTTATATTTTCAGATAACCTATTGGAGAAAAAAACAATACATTTGTATGTGAATTTTTTAGCGTTATTATTATTTGATTAGTTTTATTTTAAGCAGAAAAATAGCGATAAAATTAAACAAGTCAGGAAACCGGAAGCTGGACGCTTCAGGTATGAAAGGTTTTGTGTATTTCTTTTATAAAGACATTTGAGTGTGAATGTGTCCCACTAGTTCGTAACACATAATATACGAATATATGCGTGAGTTCTAACCGAGCCCTTTCATTTGATACCCCACATGACTATATTTGGTAATAAAAAAAGTTTACACTCCCCTTTTGCATGTATGGGGACCTCCCCTTAAATTCGACCTAAAAGGATGTAACTCACTGTATGCGTGAGCGTTCACGATTCCCATCTTTCCACCAAATTTGGTGTCAATCGCTACTACAGTCTCCGAGAAAAATACGTTTGACGGACAGACAGTTAAGTTCTTGAGGGTTTAACGTGAGCACCTGTCCGGACGACTTAATCCTACGGTCTTCTTAAGACACGGATTGATTTTGTGACCACAATCAGAGCACGCTAAAACAAGCAACAAAGGTACCAGTCTATACCAAGCGCATGGCTTAGAATTCATACTGGGGGATGCAAGACCTACTTAAATCTCTATCGAACTAAGGAGAACGGCACCCGTGTTGAAACGCAACACCACGCTGAGGCCCGAAGGTCTCTTCTCGCTTGAGCATAACCAACAACCCCTATGAAACTGCCACTAGGGCGCCAACTGCAAATAACCGAGCTGTACTCACATACAACGGGAGTTCGACCGAAGTATGAGAGTCCAGGGGCTATCTCGGTTTCCATGGTACCAGAATACCCCTGGTAAGGTTTCGTGACCATTCGCCTACTGCATCACGGCCGGCAAAGCAAAGTGAGTACAGCCTCTACAATGTGATTCTTCAAGTCCTTTCCGCATTTTATCTCTCTTTTGCGTGGCCCATTTTCGACCTGTGACCACAAGTTTTCTATCAGATGTAAATTCGGACTCCGAGGTGGCTGGGCAATACTCTCTTTGACATTAGACAGGACCCATTCCCTAACGACGCTGGTTGTGTGTTTTGGATCATTGTAATGATCTAACATTATATCGGATGACAAGCCATTGGGCTCGTCTTCGTGCTTTAGATGCCAAAGCACCCCTAACGATGATGCTGCCATCCCCATGCTTAACTGTTGTCTTCGAGTTGTTTCTTATGTTTTGCAAAATCTATCGTTTGGTTTGCTCCAACTAGATTTTCACAGTTCCACCAGCACTTGTTTTGCGAGAAACGGAGCCACTTTCTTTAAAGTTTTTTATTGCGTGATGAACAGTAAACGTTGGCTTTCTTGTATTTGAACTATTTTCTTAATGCTTTCATAATATTTAATGATTAGCTCATTGGAGTCGCAGGACATCTGCTCATTGCTATTTTCAGCCCTTTAATATAGGATAATTACACGAATCAATCGTTGTCGTATACGTCAAGGAATCCAAAAGTTCTAAATAGAAAAAGAAACATAACGTTGCCTCCTTTTGAAGAGCAATCACATTGCGTGTTGCGATATAAAATTATAACTTCAAGTGTTTTTTTTTGCTGCAATAAATGATCACTTTTTTGTTTTTCTGTAATATAGAATTAATAAAAAATAACGGTAGAAAACAACCATTAAGGGTTTTTTTTCTTTAATCTTTTCGTTCATTTATTTGAAAATATCATACGGTTTTTGAGATATTTGACTTCAAAATGTACCGCAGTAACTGTCCAACTTTTTAATTGGTTCACTGTATCTGGACGTAGCTAAAGGATTCGACGCCCGAGTTGTACAGCGCAACTCCACACTTGAGCCCACAAGGAGCTGAAACTCCCTAATCGGATATAACTGGCCCGAGAGCAATTCTCCTTGAACATATCCTCTCAGGGGGCCATCCCGGTTCCATTTGGTACGAGATATGTAAATCGTTCAGTTCTGGGTAGTTCACTGCCATTGACAGTGATTGTGCCCGTTTTGATGGGGATCGGTCGTCAAAAATTCAACTTCAGCCTGAGATCGTGTTGCATGAGGCGATCATTCAACTGTGATCTTACCCAGTTTCTCACGGGGTGTGGACGATATCTCCAGTACCTATACGGGTTTAAACTGCACACCTCACCCGATTGTCCAAACTGCAATGGAGTCCCAGAGGGCCCAGAGCACGTATTCCTCCATTGTCTACGATTTGTGGGAGAAAGGAGGAAGCTAGAGGAGGCTCTAAGAGAGGTGCTAGTATCAGAAAATGTGGTGCAGATAATGGAAGCACGTCAGGAGGATTAGGATGCGATCAACTCCATAATCGCATCCATTCAGAACAAACTGGAGAGGTCAGGAAAGCGCAGTTGGTTAATTTATTCAATAGTTTCGTGCTTCACTTTCATCAGGATTTGATGAAATGATGCAACTTTCGACTCCTCTAACTTAATAGACACCAGGGCGCATAGTAAAGGTCAACTTGCTCCTCCTTCCCTTTGAAGCAAAGAATGCAGTCGAGGATGGGCAAAACCTTTAGATATCATCGACTGATAACTAATATGTGTTTCCATAAAATTCGCTTTTCATCTTACCAATGGCGTCCTATCGTCCTACCTTACCTCAATGACCTGAGCAAATTATAGTCGGCCTACAATTTGGGAAGAGTTGAGTTAAAACAATAGTCGAATTTTTCTTTACAGCAGATCGCTATCACTGATAGCGATTTTATTATTACTATTTTATTGGGACCGGCCGTCAAAAACTCTGTTTTAGTCAGATTAAATTACAAACTGAGCTGTTTAAGGTGATCATTCTACTTTTCAACAATTAACTCGAGATCAGTTTCGCTATAAGACCCTAATATAGCATCATCAACATAGAGCAGGGTGTAAGCTCTGGACTTTGGGTATCCCGTGTGCTAGTGGAAAGAACAAAGAGGAGTGGAAGGAGGACACTTTCTTGATGAACACTGACAGAGGTACAAAGTTTTGAGATATCTGCCACACTTTGCATTTTACTCTTCGGACCGCGGTAGAGAAATTTGAACCAGCCCACGAGTTTCTCTAGCACTAGGTGCTTTCGCAAATGAGTTTGTGAGGCACACCGTCAAAGGGAGAGAGGGTGATGATTCTCGGCATGTTTGTGCAAGAGTAAACGCATAACATGTCAGTAGTCCTTCAGTTTCTGACAAACCCGACTTGATTCAGGGCCAACTGATGTCGCGGGTACGGCTGCCGAGATTGCGTTCTAAAATATCCATTATATAGAATAAGAAGTATTCTCGCGTTCTCCCATTCTGAGAATTTATGAACATTCTGGACTTGAATCCGGTGAGAATTCATCATCCTTCTTCGGTACTGTGTTTGTTGTATTCAGACACACCCAGCGATAGTTGACATTGCCGGCTTTATGGTGAGAGCTACGGTAAAATGCATTCTTGTGAGTCAGTTTTGGAGAGGATTTTGTCTGCGAGATTCCAGTCAAAATTAAGGGAAGTGTCCTATCGTCTAACAAATGCTTCTTTGCTAATTTTTGTTTCGTTTGCATTCAGTCTCATTGACTAAATATCTCTGGATATGGAGAAAGCGATAAATAGAGCCGGACTGAAAATAGCTATCAATAATACCAAGGTTTTCTATCTGACTTGTGAACGAATTCTTTGTATCTTCGTTAATAGGAAATATGGTATATCTTGGGAATCGAATTATTTGAACATCTGGATACATTTTCTGACGATTTGATGTCGCTTCACGCATTAGATTTGCCTTCGCTGTTCTGTCTAAAATCTGGAAATGCAGACACCTGAACAGCCACATAAAGTTGAACTTCTTTTCGCGCCAGTATGCCCTCTTGAACGAGATCACTAGCGCTCGGCTATGACATCAACTAACTGAGTGGCCCGCATTTTAAAAAAGGAAGTTAGGTTGCACCCTGTATATTGAAAAATTGAAGCACCTTCCACTGTGACACTGTCATTTATATACGTATAGGATAAAGAACCGAAGTCGCAGTCCAATTTCCATTGCTTGCTGTATGTATTCCCTGTATGATTTAAGTGAGTGAAACTTAAATCTTCAAAAACAGGATCTGATCTAGAGAAAACTTTGACAACATGAAGGTCTTTCTGAGAAGCTCATAACTGCTATTAAGGATGGAAACCACACTAAAGAACCTTTTTCAGGTACTTTTTGAGATTTTTTAGTGGGAAGAGTTATTCGAAATTCAATCGAATTTGGACATTATATTACCCATATTTTCAACCACTTTTGCGATCTTTTTGAAAAGTTTAAGCCAAAAATAAACGAGTTACACGATAAGCTTTTAATTTTAAATTACTAACTTATTTTCTTAGAATGTGGCGCGGCAGGATTTGCAGCATTCGAAATTTATTTCGAATGTTCCGAATGCGGACAAATAGATGGCGCGGAACTCGCCAAGGGACTGGAGGATTAGCGGCGAGAAAGTGCCGTTCGTTGGGACAGAAAAGACCGCATGGAAATAAGCCGGTCTCTTCTGTCTTCAACCGAGGCTGCGGACAGTCGCGTTCTAAAAAAATAAACATACAACTTGAATAAACCAAAGATCCGAATCTCTCATTCCCGTCATTTCGATCTGTGCAGTTTAGGTGACGCCGCGGATTAAATTAAAAGCGTCTGGTAAAAGTTCTCTCCTAAAAAATTATTCTGTGCATGAAAATTGTTCTGCTTCAAGTTTCATTATTCGCTTTCTGCAAAGTCTTTTTTTTTTCAAGTTAGAGCAAAGGAAGTTAAGTGTTTTCAAAAAGAATATGAACCTCAATGGAATCAAAATCAAAGATTTTGCAAGGGTTCAAAAAATATTTCGATTTTCATCATTTTTTTCACAAATTACGAAAAAAAAGCACGCTTAAAAATACAATTTCATCCCAAATGTTGGTCCATATTCTTAGTAATTTTGTAAATAATCATACCACCAAATTTCATCATGATCGATCGATTTATTATTTTTTGAGTTCGAATTCCCGCAAATGTGGAAAACGTCGTTTTGAGAAAAGCGCGTTTGAAAAAAAATTGTTTGAAAAATCACCTTTCGGATATGTGGATATTTATCACTCTTAATTAAGAACAAAATACAGTTACACCAAATACAAATACCCTCGGACAAGGGATTGACGCCAAGTATTTATAAATATACTATTTATATAAAGCGACTACCTCCCGGAAGGAGAACGCTGCGCCTGTACCTGATAATCGCTCACATCTACCCCCTATTCTGGGATAGCTAAGCTAAAGATTTATGCAAAAAAGTCGACTCTGAAAACCTTCTAATATGGTTTCCCCCCTTAATATGATATTTGCGCCACGATATAGCATGTTATATACTATGATCATTAGTGTCTTTTGTCATTATCGGCCTTGCATTCCACTCCATCACTTTTTTCTTTCGATATACTTATTGCCGTGGTCAAATGTCTTTCGATTTGGTAAAACCTAAATATGAGGATCAAATAGATCAGCGTAGTGGTACCGATAGCGTCAATAAAATTATAATATAATGTGAAAAACATTCATTTAAACCTCGTATGATGACGTATAAATTGTTGACGTTAATATAAATTTCTAAATTGCGAAATAAATCTGAAAAGTGATAATTACAACGCACATCGATCAATGGAAAGAACTCGTAAACTCGTTCTCCAAGAATATTGAAAGTTCTAGTTTATTAGATATCTTCTGCGATCGAATTTGCTAATTTGAAAAGCATACAGCTATCTCGATGTTCGTACCGATTCGATAGTAGTTCTTCCTTCATACACGGGATCCTCCCGTAGATATAGTATTTCGCAGATGCGCAGTTTATTGTTTCTGTAGGACTGCATAGAAGACTTTGTTCCCTACCATGATTCGCCGCTGTATCTCATTGCCATCTCCATTGTTATAAACTGTCAAGGACACTCCTTCATATTTGGATTGAACATCTTTCGGCACATTAATATCTCGCCCGACTTGCTCACCAGCTCAGCTATTTATTAGAACACTTCTTACAGAAAAAGTAGTAGCGAACTCTGGCAATGCTGTCCTTATTGTTAGGCCCACAATGTCAACATCATCAGCGTATACTACTTGCAGTGCAGATAGTGTTACCAATGAGCTCCTTCCATCAGCTGGGGTCGCCTTTCTGATGACAGATCTTAGTGGTAAAATAAAAAGGGCAAAGGGGGCGGCCCCTATTTTAGTTCTGTAAGCCAGCCATGACTCTTATCAGTTGAATCAGCTTCGGCTACCATAATAAAACCTGATTTAAAAAATATGAAAACCGTTTGTCCACGATGTCCAAATAATACATATCAACTCCAAAATTACAGAAAAAAATTTGTTGAAAAGTGCCTCAAAAGCTTTTAAACATATCTGAGACCTTGGGGAAATTAATTTTCCTCAATATCTTAATAAACTTTTTTTGTTTCAGTAATATTGGTATCAATTTTTTGCTCGAAAATTTATAACAAGCTATTGTCCAACTTTACATAATATTATGTAAACGGCTTTTGATCAGCATAACATCCGTCCCAACATTTATGGTTTGGTGCTTCCATGGGAGGGAAGACGATAAGTGCTTGATACCTACAGAAATTGATGTCAGCTCTTGCACAGAGCAAAAAATTGAGAATATATTAGAGTCGTGCGGTTTTGATTACCTAAAACCAACTAATTGTGACATAAGATGATCTGGATTAAATCCTCTGCATTTGTAACTAAATGCGAGCATCTCAGATAGACGCTGCTTGTGATATGGTCACAGCATAGATATTTGACGAGGTAAATGTTTTGCGATTTCGAAATCTGCATTCAACGAATACCGCGCATGGTTCCGATTTTAAAGGAGTCGAGGTTTTCTTGCATTTTAGTGGATACCGATCTGGGGTATAATGATTGAGATTGGAATGAGTTGCCAGTTAAAATATGTATGTCCCCGAGATGAGGACGTGGTAGACAACCTCATCTGAAATTTGTGTTTTTAGTTGAATTTGAAAACCTCAAGCAAATGATTATTAAGGAGCAGATTGGGGATAACCAGAGCCTACCATGAACTATCACGCTATTTACTGTACATGTATAAAGATAGGAATATTTTGGTCATCGTAATTAATCAATCAATTGTTCTCCTGTGATGAACTGATCTAATTAGTTCATTTAATCCATGTGGCCACACAGCTCTCAGAAAGAGAGGCTCGACAACACTATTCCTACATGTTCTTCTGTGAACGAAAATGGAAAACCTGCTGCGATCTCATGAAAGTGATCTTGTTAGAAAAAGAAAATAATGCGCGGTAGTGCTCTTGACTTAAATATCATCCATGAAAACGAGTCTATATGTAAATAACTGTATCAGCGGTTAGTACGTGGGGGAGAGCTGCACCCGGCCACCAGCAGCTAGTTAGGAGCTAAATGGTGGAATGTACACATATCCAACTGATCCACATCCATTGCACTTTATATAACACGAAAGGTCAGCAGTGACAGAAACGTGCATTAAAGTTTCATGCTGCGCGCATTTAAGTGAATAGAGTCGCGTTTCTAAGACGTTTATTAATTGCAAAAGTTGCACAAAGTCATTGGATGCTGCTGGTGATCGCATCGCCCGCTTGTAAGATACACTCCGAACAGCGTCCTCGCAATAATTGCTTTTGAAAACTAATTTTCTAAGCAATTTCGTACTGGTATTAGCAAAATAGGGTAATTTTGGCAATTTGTTCGTTACATGATGGCACCGAGAGGGAACTTAAGTAGATATTTCGGCGGCTTGACATTTGCGATGCGACTGGTTTCCTATGTATTATGCAAGATTGGCTGTAGCAACAAGCGATCTTTCTTGTTATTAGCACCGAACTTTCTTATTTAGCAGGTATTGTGCCAACTGTATAAACATGAGAAGTTTTATGGGAGGCTATCAGAGCTGGTTTTAATTCAACGCATTATGTCATACACGTAATGGAATTGGATTAATTATGAAGTTTAATTGACTATAAAAACCAAGTTGAGGTGAACTGGAGAAGACTGTGGTAAACCACGCATGACCGGTAGCTCAATTCTTGGTGGCATTTTTTTGATTTGACTTCGGATAATTTGATGATACTACGTAGAGATGATAAGATAATAGTTAATAAAAAAAAGTATCCTAATTCGCCAGCATGGAATCATGAGTATCTCCAGGCATTCACTGAGAGTTTCTTCAAGATAGACAATCCTCAAACTGAGTGATGAGAAGCTAAAAGGTTAACGGATGGTTGACTATGTAGATCACATCAGACACATCGATTTGCGCTATGTACCAACGGAGATTTCCGATATAGTGGAGAAGCAAGCTTTCTATCAAGGTGGGATTTTACAAAACCTTGCTAGGAAATGTGATGAGGAAACATGGCCTTGGCAACGGTAAAGATAATGGTGGGAGGTTTGTGGATTTATGCAACTTCAACCGCCTTGTCATTGGTGGCACATTGTTCGAACACCGAGCTTGCCATAAGCTCAGTTGGGTTTCAACTGACCGATATCACATGAACAATCAGGTCAGCCACTTTTCAAAAAATTTGAAAATTTTAGCGTAATGTATGCCGTGACAAAAGGTTAGAGTCAGGGAAGCAAAGGTGTATATCGCATCATAAAAAAACTTAGATGGTCCCAAATCATCCTTTGTCCTATCAGGGACATTAATGGTTGGCTCCTCTTCCACGATAACGAGCAGCCGAAGAGGTGGAAGAAACACTTCACCACAGTTCCTAGCCATATCACATCTGATGAAGTTCCGCCTCTTGTGGATTGAAAGGCTTGCCACCGTAACATGCGAATACGAACTGCTCCCCCGTATAGAAGAAAAATCATCTCGGCCATCAATGCCCCCAGACGGAACAAATTCTACAGAGTTACTCATCGAGGCTGCTGGAGTTTCTGCAGGTTTACTACTTTCACTCGTATATGAATAATGGGAATCTGATACCTTTCCCAGAGAGTGGAAGAAGAGGATGATCGTTCAGATTTCACCCGTTTTCAGCTTGATCGTAACAATTAGAGGTTATCTGCGTGCATCCTACTGTCACTAATATAATAGATGAAATTAGCCTGGAACAACTCATCAACAAAAATCTCGAATTCTTGGTCGACAGGGAGCAGCAGGGATTCTCCTGCATTGATGAGTTCTTCAACAATATCGAGAAAGCATACGATCAACAGTCATCACTAAATACGTAACTGTTTGCAATAGCTCAATAAAGAGGGTTGCATATGTCCCTGGTAGGCATGCGTAACCAGTCCATTCTTCCTAGCGTTTACCGTAAATCCGTTACGTAGGCACTATCTGTAGATTATCAAACCTGAAAAGTTAGGCTAAGGCGGTCGCAGACATCCTGTTTCCGCAAACTTACCGATAACTATTACGGCTAGATCTGTCGCAAATATCGTTCAAATGAGTATTTGGGAACAAATTCCACCTTTACGTTGCGTCGTGTCACGTAATTAAAATATAATCCTGTACCAAACATGCACGGTATACATTTCGAATGTATCGACCAAGTCGTCGATTGTGTCTACTGTAAAGTAGCACAAAACCGTCTCATTTTCCTGTTATGTTAATTTTATATAGTACACTTGACCGTTACGGTGTCACCATCATATAGGTCATAAACGATGCTATCTTGTTGGCTTTTGAGACCACCATACAGGAATGAGGTTTAGCGCTTTCCTTGGAAAATAAGCATTTCGGAAGTTTCAGCTTCTAATTTCAACACCAAAAGCTCATATTTCTTGGATAAGGTGTAAACATGTCTTGCAGCAATGGAGCCGATGGCTAATAAATGCGATCTCTTCAGGTGAACATGCAGTCTTTTGTTGATATCCTTCATTGACCTTGAAATACGAAACTTGTAACATGATGGTTCCAAGTCGATGGAAAAACTTTATTCGCTTTGGGAACGCCGATAGTCAGAAATATTCCTTGGCTATTAGCTCTTTCTTTTAGTCTGTTGCCTAGCAATATCTAGGTGATGCCCTAAACGATCCTTTCTCCTCAGCCTTTGAATAATCTGAGGATTGTGGCTTACTCGGAAGCGATTTACACAAAGACATTGCTTTGGCTGGAGATATCAGTAAGTTTGTCAGGGGTAATGATAGAAGGGGTGTCCTCCGGCGATCGGTTAAGGACTGCGTTGCAATTGTTTTAGTTCCCAATTGAATTAACTCGCTGGGGAGTGTCGTCCCCACGTACTCGAGGAGGGCGATCATACCCGAGTCTGCAAGGGACTCATCTGAAGTGGCTCTTGCTGCGAAGCCTCACCGGAGGTTATCTGGTACCAAGGGAGCCGGGATGGCCCTCTGAGAGCATATGCTCCAGGAGAATTCCTGGGGGATGTGTTCTCGGCCTGGTTATTTGCGGTTGACCCCCTAGTGGGAGTTTCATGGTGGTTGTGGTTATGCCTACATCGCGTGCAAAGCTCCTCGGAACTCAAGCCGGCAGCGCGGTGCGGGTGCCGTACCCCTTAGTTGCGGCAGAGGTGTTAGATAGGATATGAATGCTGAGCCTGCACTCAGTATAAACCAGAACCACTGTGCCAGTCATGGCGGGGCTCTGATTGCGGTCCCAAAATCAACCCGTGTCCGAAGAGAACCGTGGGATTATGCCTACACGGCAGGTACTTACGTTAAACCCCCAAGACTTTCATGTTCCCAATTGAATATGTAAAGAATCTGATTTATGATTTTCAGATTCTCCATTGATGAGCTCAGAGTTGCCCCTCACTCAGAGTTGAATAGTCACGATATATGTGTATATTGTTTTGGTTTGAGTTAAAGGTTAGGTTGATTGGTTGTTTTTACGGGGTAATCACCAGGTGTCCAGGGTTCGTTTTTCGCCACTTGGTAGTCATATCTCGACTTTCGGGTCAATTACCTTTAAGTTTCAGGCATTTCCCTTAGGTCCCCCGATGATCCCTCTTCCTATATCCCCTCACAGCAGCAATTAGGTACTGACTAAATAATATGACGATCCTATTCAATAATTTTGGTAGAAATTTAGGCCTATCACTGAACGCACCTACTATAACTGACATATCTTATTCAATGCTGAATTAACTTCTTGTATAGAAGTAGAATAGAACAGAGTAGATTTCGTTCTACGCTATAAAAAAGCGAAAATAGTTTGTTGAAAACCTAATTATAAATCATGGTTTAAAGTTCAAGATACTTGAGAATGTTATTTGGCATGCTATCCAATATCCGCGATTAATTAAAGGTGAAATTTCATCGGAAGTATGCCAAAATTCAACAATTAAAGTGTCACGTCGCATTTAAGTCGTTTCGATGGCATGATTGGCTTAAAACACGAAATCGTCAATATTATCAAGCGGACAAATTGAATATTGTCATCTAACATTCTTTATTTTCTAAAATTTGAGGTGTATATGTACGTATATATATGCACAGATTGCTTTCTTCACCAATTCTTTTTATGGGTCCCGTGAATCATACCCAATTCTCCTATGTTTACATGGAAATGTTTACTCAGATTGATTTCTAAAAATGTCCAAAAGTTTATTTGTGAAACAATAAATAACATTCATTAAATAACAACTTACTTTTCAGATAGCGCCAGGTCGATCTTTTTGAAATGGTTCCAAATTAGTTCTGCAAAGAGAATTAAATTGATTAATTATATTGTGACTATAATTAATTTTGTTTACTTGAAGCTTAGAAAGTTATAATACATGAAAAACAAATGAAAAGGATTTTTGATCAATGTGTACCTGTGACGAAAGGAATTCATTTAGATATTCTCAATTTTAAGATAACAAAACTTTATTGAAATCCATATTTCTTTGTTATCAAAATTCATATATATGGATGATGGAATAGAGGCTACTAAACAGTTTAAGAGGGTCATCCCGTGTGTCGGATCCCA
This sequence comes from Hermetia illucens, assembly GCF_905115235.1. Classification (NCBI taxonomy): domain Eukaryota; kingdom Metazoa; phylum Arthropoda; class Insecta; order Diptera; family Stratiomyidae; genus Hermetia; species Hermetia illucens. Next base: position 149,877,436 of record NC_051849.1, read on the forward strand.
GGAATCGATTTTTTTGGCCATCAATTGTATCTGGATATAGTGCAGTATATTTGGGCAAAGTGATTTTTCGATATTCGAAGATGTTCGGAAACTACAGTATTAAACAGGTAAAATGTCACATGCCAAGTTTATGTCGATCGCCATAATTAAGAGTGAATTTACCGGTCCCAACAGCGTTCGAATGACTTCCCTAAAAGAGCAAAAATTGTAGCCAAGGCTTTACATGTGTTCTTTTAAGAAACCGAAGGTTTATTCACTTGGTATAGCAGATTAATGGTCAGTTAAAACTCTATCGTTAATAATCACATACTAATTTTTAAATGCGTTTTTCTCGAAACTTCATATTGAAAATCTGTAGCCACCATTGCCCAAAGTCTATCCAACGATAGAATATAGAAAACGAAACGACTTATTCAGAAAATATTTCTACGGTTCGCCAACTAGAATAATTGTGATTCATTGGGCCGTTTTTCTGTGCATTAAAGAAGCCTTGAAAAAACACCAAAATTCACAAAAAAAAAGTTTAACAGGGCACCAAAAATTAAGCTTCCAATATTTTTTAATAGTCCCAGTTTGCGGACTGTGATTAAGTCCGCACGTTAAAATGCCGTTTATTTTTTTCTTTAAGATAATCGCAGCGCTCTCTAGCGTGGCAGCGGAGAAACACCTTTTTTGGAAATGGGTGAACTTCAATAACGAATTATGATATCCGGCTGAAAAAATTATTACGCATGCTCAAGATATTAATAAATATATGGTGAGCAATTCGTATTTGTATCTTTATCCAGTTCTTCACAAAAAAATTCCAAAAGAAGCGAATAAAAGGCCTTCACACGGAATGGCTCCCTTAAACAATTTCATAATTTGTTTTATTCAAATTAAGAACTACCTCCTGCTATACTGACGACCTGTCCGAATGACTCAAGTGATTAGAACACTGGGCTGTCGTAGTGGAAAGTTGTGGTTCGAATCTGGCACCAGTGAGGCAGAAGGATTTGTTATAGTGACTGGACGTCGGATACCAGTCGACTCAGCTGTGAATGAGTACCTGAGTCACATCAGAGTAATAATATCGGGCGACCACATTGTCTTCAACAGGGTACTGTAATCTTGTAGTGTACCACTCCGGTCTTGAATGAAGTGCTCTAACACATTTCAAAGCCCTGATCCAATTGGATTGTTGCTAAAAATCTAAACGAGGGACTTTATGTTCTTTCTGTCAATTGTACACCTCCTGGGAAAAATTTTAAAACAGTTCCCATTTTTCAATTTTTCTTTATCGATGATCCCCTGACTTCGGATGATTTTCTATTGTAGCAAATAGATTTTGCCCTGATTTCCCAAAATTTTGATTTTGTTGCACATGCATTATTTTGAATAAATATCGACTCTCACTGAAGACGAATTACTTAAGTTAGCTCTGATAACTAAATACCATGAAGCAGGCAACCAAAGCAGTAACATCGGATGGTAGAAGCAAACGAAACTCCTGGATTTAAAAAAGATAAGTGAATATGTTCTTAATAAGATATTGAATCAAAAAAGAACCTGTAAATTAAGTCATATAAATAAACAATTTTACCAGTCTCTATACCAACTACACCACATGATTCCACTCGAATTGATACTTAATAGCGCGTGAATAGGATAAGCATTTCTTAAATGTGCAATCTACATTTAAGCGCTTTATCATCTTCACACTTTGGGTATGAATTCTGTAGGAGAATAATACTTTTGACATTGATGGAGATTTATGGTGTAAAATAAAGTGGGGTTTGAAAACTTTCAGACTTTACCAGAGGAAAATAAGTCAGAAAATGGAAGTTCGGTGCTTCAGATTTGAAAGGTTTTGTTTGTTTCTTATGCAAGTGTATATATTTGAGTGCAGAACTATCCCACTTATACGTAGCCTGTAATATATATGTATATTTACCAAATTATTCACTTTAGTGTGATATTGATGTTAAGCACTTTGGGTTGCAGTAAATTTACACGGAAAAGACAACTTTGAGCTGGTCACTAATAGTACGCTTTTGATCAAACTTGGGGATATAATGCTTCGTAGTCTACATTACTGAAAATTTTTATAACTCTAGAATGAACTTAATGGGGGCCTCCAGTCAATTTCCCAGAAATATAGCAATGGACTATTATTATCTTAATTTGAGTAGTTATCGATATGGAGAGAGAAAACCGAGTTGAATAAGGTTTTTTTTTACAAATAAAACCTTAAAAAGCTTTAGTACCTCTCGGATTCTTTCGGTATCGATTTTATGAATATCTCAAACATCATTATTTGCATTGTTAACAAGTTTGTCAGAATTCGGAATTTTCCCAGAATAAAGGTTAATAAGTTGAAAACCGAAAGCCCGACGCTTAAGGTACGAAAGGTTTAGTGTAGTTCTTGTGTACCTATGATATATTTGAATGCGGAACTATTCCACTTGTATGTAGCCACTAGCGCATATTCATTTAGCATGTCAGACTACTCACTTTAGTGTGATATCGATATTTTGTGTTTTGTATTGCAGTTAATTTACACGAAAGAGACAACTCTGAGCTGCTGTACGTATGTCAGTAATAGTGCTTCTCAATTTTTTCAGATTTTTGGGTTGGGTAGTTTCTGAGGTTCTGGGTTCGCCAAAGAAATGATCAGTTTCCTCCTTTTGCATGTATGGGTGTTCGCAGTTCACATCTCCTCACCAAATTTAGTGTCAATCGGTAGAACAGTTTCTGAGAAAAGTGTGTGTGACAGACAGACAGACCGATTTTAATAATAATTTCTATTGATAAAATTAGGATCAATATTGTGGTTCCCCAATTTTCTCTCTACGATCGTAATTATCAGCCCAATATTAGTTGTCAATATCAAAACGCGTATCCACAGTGTCTATGCTAACTATCAATTTAATAATCAATACGTGTTCGCGGTATTTATAGCAAATAATTCTTAGGAATTAAAATTCAACATCCTCTCCGGTGCTAGTAAAAATTTTTTATTTAGCAAATATCGATATTTCGAGAACAATTTGTTCCCTCCTTCAGTGCCGGGTGTATAACAATTCAAGTTGACACACAAAGAATTCATTCTTAAACGGAATTACTTTATTAGAAATGAGCCAAATTTTGTTTCATCTGAAAAACATTTTTTCTTAGATATCAACAAAAAAGCGAAGATTTTTTATTTCCATTTCAAAAGTGGGAGGCAAGATCTAGTTTCGCCCTCAGCATTTATCCAACCTAAAAAGAAGAAATATATACCCGTCTGGTAGAGTGGTATGTCAATAAATTAACATTATGGCTCCTAACCAGGAGGTATTCTAAGATCACTAGGGTACATGATTTTAATTCGGTTGACTGCCAAAAATTGGCCAGGAGCAGATCCTATACTTTTAGTTGTTTTTTTTAATTCAGTTCTCTGTATTAAGTTTCATAGGTTGTTTCAGTAACCAACTCATTTTGTGCTATTTGCTAATTAATGCTTTTCTTCGAATTTTATTTAACCATTTTTGTTAAGGTTTTGTTTTACGCAGAATCGATTCAATGTCTGCCCGTCTGTCACAAGCGATTTATTTGAAAATGGCGGAGGCTATTGTCATGAAATTTGGTGCGAGCATGTTGTCAATGAATCCCTTTACAGTTTAAGGGGTGCTCCCAATGCATGTGAATTTTTTTTTCACAGCATGGTCATGTGGGGTGTCAAATGGGCTGGATCAATACTTTTGGACACTAATCTTATTTCTGATATCGGTTGAAAGACAGGGCAATGAGGGCTCAAAATGTATGCTCCGAAAAGTGTAACAGGTCTCGTTATCAAAACCTATCCAACCGAAAAATCTGAAAAAATCACCATGCTACCTCTATAAAAAATATGGTAATTCGAATTTCCGTTTAATTCGTACCAATTTCCCGGTTTCCGGAGTTTATTTTCTTTACTTTGAACTGCCGATATTTCGTACCAATCAGTCCCCTGATCATGCGAATAATCGAGAATCTACTGTATTTATATTTTCTTTCAACCAAGAGACCGAACACCAGCTATCAGCATCTACTACGATAAGCTGATAAGTGATACCCTTACATTAGCAATGTAAGCAAAAATACGATCCCAAATATCCATGAGGCAATTGGGATTCCAATCTGCGGCTAGAAGCCGGGGACCTCTCTTTATTTTAGGTTATGCAATCCAAACCTTGAAGTAAGGAGAGGCGTGATTCAAGCGTATAGTTGAATGACAGTGAAAGCAATGGTCACAAATTGCAATCAATTAGCACTAACCGATTAGGCGACCTTTTAGTCGCTTATCGTCGACTTCGATATTCGGGCGAATCTTGGCAAGTGAATTCTCTCTAGCACAAATTACGTGACCATACCATCGCAAAAGCCTCTCTCACAATTTTTCTTTCTTTCATCTCTATCGCGGATATTACATGAGACGCCGCTTGTTGCCTTTTATATTCTGTAAATTTTACATTGAGACGTTCGTTGATACATCAACCACAAAGAACACCAGCTGTGGCACGCCACTTCATACAGGTTCCGCTTATGCGTGAAGCAGTTTCAAAACGCAGCGAAATTCCTCCAAATGTCGGCAGTGCTTTTGGAAGTGAAGATGAACAAGTTGCACCGTTGAAATCTGCTCGAAATATTCTCACCATCTATCCGTCGCGGCTCGTCGTTCGGCAAAAAAGTACCGTTCTTGTCATTAACACAACAGAAGTGTTCGATATCCTGTGTGCATTGGTGTCGGCTTTTGACAAGTCGGTATCTCTCTTGCTATCCCGAGTCTAGTTTATCATAAAGATTTTTGTAATGGACCGCTCGAGTAACGGCGATCGTTTATTTTGCTTCTCGGGTGGCATTCTTGTAAATTTGCCAATTGGTCAGCATTTGATCGTCGAGAAACTTGTGGTAGAGGCTTTTCTTTTCAGGGACCTCCATTTGAATCTTGTCATTCCAAAGCCAAATATCTCGGTTAATGAATCGCTTACCTGACATAGTGACCCCGAGGGTTGCATAGGTCGCTTTGGGAATTGTGTTTTTAACTTGATTCTACGATCCTTTTACATTTGTAATTGTTGTTAATCGCGTGAATGATATTATTTACCTTTTTTTGTCACGAAATCATTACCATTTATTATGCGGGAGAAAATGCGTTCACCTCGCTGTTTTATCGATGGCTTGATCGATAATCAACGGCCGATGTTGAGTTACGATTGTCTTATAGGGAACGGCTTTGCAATCAGTGACGGTGGTAAGATGTCGGCGCCTTATGAGAATATAGTTGATTTGTGTTTTACTGTTCCCACTATAAAATATAGGAAGATTAGGCAATCGTTTGATGAACTATGTATTAACAAGTACAAGGTCATGTGTGTCCTTCACTGTGCGCTCCAAACCGTTTTTTCCTATAGCACCTGTCGCCGTCTACCTTTTCACCCACAGGACCATTAAGGTCTTCCGCAATGACGATATAGTCAATGACAGGTACGTTACAAGTCTTTTTATCGAGAAGTTTCCAGAAGGCATCTTTCTCGGCATCAGGTCGATCTGTCTATGATGCGTATGCGATAAAGAAGTGAAACATGCCCATTTCTCGACAGGATCGGTCGGTCACGTTGACTGACTTGAGCACCGTAGCAGTTCTCCGAGGCTTAGTATCTCTCAACACGATCATTTTGTTTGTAAAACATTGGACGTATTTTCTTGGTCGGCCTGTCGCGAAACCTGTCACCAAGAGAGGTCAGGTACAATTTAACATAATGGAAGAACTCCAACTATATTTAATTTATCTCTTTCCCTGATCTTGGCATTTTATTTTTGTTTTACTAGCAAAAGCACCAGTACAAACTAGCGAAATATGCACATGGTGCAGGACGCTAGAGGAGGCCAGAAATTCTTTGTAAGTTAAATCCAAACATAGAGTCAAAATCCAGCACGTACTCTTTTTAGAAGTTTTCAGAAACCACATAAACACTTTTGGTTGGCTTACAATTTTTTACGATTTACTATTTTATAAATATCTGTATGACACTTCGAAAAAAATTTTTACTCACGGTAAAAAATATTGCTGTCTAAGCTCAGCTCTCCCAAGATTTTAAAACGACGGTTTCATATGACCCTCATGTCGGGTTTTTGCATTTTTATATTCCGAGCCAACAACACCTGTAGCCGTTTTCAGTCACGCTGCTCAGAGCAGAGGTAAGGTAGCGTCAGAGGAGTTTGTCTTTGCCTTGTTGAACGAAAGCCTCCAAAAATTTTTGAAGTGGAAGTATACTGGGTGAAGCAACACATCCCATCTAAGTTCTACTAATTTTTAACAGTTATTATAGATGTGTATGACCTTGCATTGTCAAGATGGAAGACAACTTCTTTCGAGGTCAGGATATTTCAAGATGAGAGATGCGTTTATACTATCCAATTGCTGATAATACTCTTTCGAATTGGTCGTTCGGTTCGTTAATAGGAGCTTAAAAATATCACACCCTTTCAATCCCATCACCCTGAGACCATAACTTTCCTTTGGTAAAATTCTATTTTTGAAATGGTTTGAGGCCAACCTTCAGGTCGGGACCAAGACTGTTTGCATTGCACATTCTTGTAAACGATCCACTTCTTCTCATCAATTAGTATCATTTTCAAAAAAGACTCGTTTTCCTGGACATATATCTAGAAACCTGAAATCGTCATGCCTTGAAGGAAAGGCCGATATTGTAAAGAAAAGAAGGCATGAATGTAAAATTTCCAGGATTTAAATGATTGGATAAATATTTATGAAACTACTGAATTGAAATACTACTACTATTTCGGTAAAAATTTGGGCAAACTTCGCGCCAATCTTAGCTTAGAGTGTAGAATTAATTACCAACAAAATAACATAACCTATTGCATAAAGCCTTGTATTACATTTAGTATGATTGTATTTTTGAATTTATTTTTACATTTCCTTAGTTTACTTTAATTTTAGATGACCCATTTGTTGCCCAATGCTTTCAATTCACCAATTATCCAATTAAACTATTAACTATAAACGAAAACATATGGACGTTACCTTGGGTATATATTTTATTTGCTTAAAAAATTGCTCATTCACTCATAAATTATGTCTTCTAAAAATATAAATACTATTTTTCAAATCACAACTTCCTAGATAGTAATTAAACGTATTTTGGCAAGGCAACCGTTTGGATTTTTCCTCGTCACTTTTGGCAGCCTTTCAAATCTATAATTGTCGGGCAGTAGAACGACCAGACGCAGACACAAGAATTTATTTATGCTAAAAACCAGTTTATGAAGTTGAACTACATGACCAACTGACAATTCAATTAATTGAAAAGTTTCCCTTTCTATTGCGGTTATTATTATATTTAAATGATCGTGGGAAAAAGGCAGAGTAAATTTTACAACTGAAACAGATTAAACGCTTTTATGGATTAAAGATATTCGGAGCAAGGTCGCCCTAATGTGTTTCTAATTCTCCCAAAACGATTTGTAAACAATTTTGATGAAACAGAGGAAACCATTAATAAAAGTGCGCAACAACTGAAGGCAGGTTCATTCACATTGTTGTCTGTTACCTTTGAAACTCCCCCGCGACTTTTAACCTATTAGGAAAAATCTAAACTTTGAGGTAAATTTATTCCACAGACGATTGCTGGCATTTTTCTGAAAACAGCATGCAATTTCTATTCTTGGGAAAATGTCTCGTAGGAGCTATTGTTACATCTGGGAGACAATCAGAAAGGCATATTTGGCTCAACATTCGCTGTCGCTAAAGATAATCTATTGTTTGACCAATTTGATTCAAAAACTTGATTGTAAGCGCATATCCATTCAGGTGGAGTCTATCTATATTTGTAAGTCAAGATCACAGTTGATGACTCGCAGTGCTGCTCTCAGCACGCTACGCCTGCATAATAGAAGTCAAAGTATGTAGGCATGAAGCAGGTGCGAATATCTGTACACTTACAATTCACGATCTTAGCTAAAGCAAGCTGGCAGAAACCAGAATAACAAGTGTAAGCCTTTGCTTATAGAGATGTATACATAGATATGTGGGTTTGCACATATAGTATGTTTATAGTGAGAAACTAAACTCACTTTCTAAAGCTGAAAAGAAATTTGCAAGGAAATCAAATAAATCTGATGGAAAGAATAAAGGTAGGCAAACTGCAGGGGATCGTGATGCTCGGGCCCCAATTATCAGCATGATCATTGCTATTGGTGGTCACACGTGTATACTTTTAATTTTATGAAAAGTTTAATTGGGCATCTACCTCTCTAGAAAATGGGCAATCTTTTGGAAGTTTTCAAAAGTTGTTCAGTAATATTTGTGACTAGAAACTTACATACTCTTATTCTTTTTATTTTATTTTTCTATAATCAATTACTATTGTTATAAGTTTATGTCTATATAGATAAAACTCCTTTATCTTATGAATCTTGTTCAAGTTTAGAAAAGCTTTAGATACTCAAATAAACAAGAACAGTTCATTATAAAATTGTGCTGTTATAAAATCTTAACTAACGTCAAAGTATGGATGCCAAAAACGCTTTGAAAATGATTTGTCTATAAAGTTTTTCATTATGCCTGCACGGCATTGAGTGTGATGATACTGAAATTGAAACAGTAGCGTAACTGCTTCGAAATACTACACGTAAACTTCATCTCAAAGGGATAGGGAAGGTATCAGTGGCTGCCCCGAGGAGCCCAATTAGCGCTTTGGTGCGCCGTTTTGATGCCACAAACTCCTAAGACTGTGGCTGTTGTTATGTCTCCCACCCTGCAGCTAGAACTCTCTCTGAGGTCCCCAAAGAATGGTTTACCCAGTGTCCGCAGCCTGACTCTAGCTAGAGCTGGGCACTCGCAAAGAAAGTGCATGAGGGTTTCCCTTCCTTCTCCGCAGCTTCGGCAATACGAATTACAGGGTATGCCGAGCCTAGCGGCCAGTGCCCCGTGCAGACCGCCATAATGTTGAATGCATTTGCACGCGTCTGGCACAGGAGCTCTCGTTATCGGACTATGTTATAAGTGGGCCAATCACAAAGAGAAAATTATTGTGTTTACTTAGGAATTAAAAAGGACATTTCATGGATTTTACTGAAGTTGTAATCAATCTGCACGATTGCATAGCAATTACACCTATACATAAGCAAATTAAGATGGTCAGGCACTCCTTTATGCGGAATTGCAATCTGGGCTTTGAAAAACCTCCCATCGGAAGCAAGCAATAGTCTAGTCCCGCTTTCTTTTTAATGGGAAATCCATAGTTCCAGCATTCAGGCCTATATTAAGCCTATTGTATTATAAATGTATCTAAACATCTATGACGTTCCCGCTATTCGAACACGGAATGCGAGGTGAAGATCGTGAAAATGACGCACCAACCATCTCGGCCATCGTGTCGCCGCAATGATCCATTAATGCGAAGTTCGGCTTTCGCAAGACACGCTCTTATTAGGCCCCAGTAAAATATCGACCAAGAATGCCTAATATGTCAGTAGTACAATGACACCCATCGACTGAGTAAACGAGAAAGAGGCTCTCTTTCTAGGAAAGGCTGCCTTAATATGATATCGTGATCATGAATGTAGATTTGAATGTCAGGGTGGGCCCTGATACTACTTTGCTCGAGCCAATAGGAACCACAACGTCAACATTGAAAAGTCTGTGGCAGATTGCTTGAAGACTGAACCTGCTATAAAGTCACGTGATAAAAGCTAAAGGTGGTAAAAACAAAAAAGAGTTCGGTACTATATAACGCATCACCAAAAAGCTTCCAAATAAAGCAGTAACAAGCTCGATATCACTT